>NW_015626385.1:334789-352822 GCF_001515625.1 Sinocyclocheilus rhinocerous
ACGCTCATCCCCAGCCAGTACTGATCAACATCCCACCCCTCCTGTGACCCATGGTTTGTCTGTGTGTGTATTCAGAGCCAGTGAGCAACGGACTTTCATAATAATAAAAAACTGCGTTAACGTGCGCTAAAATAATTGTTGGCGTTAATCAATTAATGCGTTAACGCGATAATAACGCGTTAACTTGCCCAGACCTAATATATATATTAAAAAAATAAATAAATAAATAACACACAACAAAATTACAAATGCTTTAACTGAAATTAAAGTAAAAACAGAATTTTAAAGAAGGGAAACTTTTTTTTTAGTTAGGCAAAGCAGCCCCAGACCATCACACTACCACCACCATGTTTGACTGTTGGTTAAGGTTGTGACGGTGAGGAAATTTTCCCACCGGTTAATCGACGTGTGACCAAGTTATTTTTTTATTACTACTATTTTTTAGTTAACTATAATTAGCGTTAATACAGAATCAAACTGACTCTATTTAAAAAAAAAGTATAATCTTTTTAAGATGTACACAATTTAATTAATAGTTAAAGTACATCAAACTGAATTGAACAATCCTTACGTATTTTAATTGAATAATTGATTAAGGATTGTTAAATTATTCAACTAAAATATGTAAGGATTATTCAATAAAATTTGATGGAATTCTACTGTTACTTAAATTGTGTACATCTTAAAAAAGGCTTTTTTTGTGTAGTTTTTTACTTATTGTGAATGACTGATTAGTGTATATTTTTCCAAATAAACAAATATTCATCCTTTGGTGTCTTTACTCACTCCTCTCAAAACTGAGGTCATACTGACCACATTTCTACAAACAATCAATTCCTAATGATTTGGTGTCGTACTGTATCGCGTACCTTGTCAGTGTCGTGCGCTTTGCTTGGCCATTTGTTGGGATAAACAGGAAAGTGTGTCCAGCTGAATTCAATTTGAGGTTTGTTAAACTAATTAAAAAGAAGCTTAGTTTACCGCGGAAGGCTTCCTAATCTAGCTGTCTATAAAGACCTGGCATTATATATTTTGCTCTTCTTTTGTAAGTCGCTTTGGATAAAAGCGTCTGCTAAATGACTAAAAGTAAAAGTAAAGTAAGTAATGAATAAATATGGATTAATAAAGGATTAATACATCAATCCAAAATGTTCTACTTATAAAGTTCTAAAGTTTTAAACATGAGCCATATCGCCATAGCAACTTCTCAAACATTCCAAATTCACCATGGTAACCATAGTTCCACCAAAATGCAACAGTGTGTCATGCGGCTGCAGCGCACAGCTGTAATATACTGCCCCCGTCAGGTGACAGACGGTACAGCAGCTACAGCAGGAGGAATTCAGTGGCTCACTGAACTTTTGTTCCAGCGGATGACAGATCATCTCTACAATGCATAGATTATGGGAACACATAAAGACAATGTTCTGGCTTAGCCTGCACAATCACACACAGATTAAGGGGTAATGCGAGTGTGTGTGTGTTATGTGGGTTAAGGACAGAAAAGCAGAAATATTTCTCCATGTATGACAGCAACATGCATGTGGTTTAATACATCCACCCTGTGGTGTGCTCTTGATTTGTGAATGTATGTGTGTGTGTGTCACTAAATATAGCCCAACATGAATTAAACACACAGCTGTGGTGTCAAAGATAAAAGCCATGACCCACCTACAGTACTGGTCAAAAGTTTGGAATAATTAGGATTTTTAATGTTTATGAAATAAGTATTTTCTGCTCACCAAAGCTGCATTTATTTGATAAAACAAATAACAGCTGTTATCCACAAAAATATTGGGCAGCACAACTGTTTTCAACATTGATAATAATCAGAAATGTTTCTTGAGCAGAAAATCAGCATATTAGAATGATTTCTGAAGATCATGTGACGCTGAAGACTGGAGTAATGATGCTGAAAATCCAGATTTGCATCACAGGAATAAATGACATTTTAACAGATATTCACATAGAAAACAGCTAGTTTAAATTGAAAAAAAAAAAATTCAGAGTTTTACTTATTTATTTATTTTTTTTATCAAATAAATGCAGCCTTGGTGAGCAGAAGAGTCTTCTTTCAACAGCATCATTCCAAACTTTTGAGCAGTAGTGTCATTTCTTACACATCAACCTAAATAACACAATAATACAGCAGAAATCAGCCTTGACTGCCATGTTAGAGAAGAAATCACACAAACACACATGTATAGATGTTATTTTACGCTGTTATATGATAACCTCCGTAAATTAACAGGTGTGTGCATTGTGTTTTTGAAGCTTTTAGTCTGTGGAGTGAGTTGGATTAGACGGCGATCAGTCTCAACGCAAACATTGCCAGACACAAGTTTGGATGCACTTGAGGGAACTCATGTTCAGCAGAATCACAGAAATATGTATTATGAACTAATCAAAAAAAAATTTCTTACATTAATTTCCTTGATTTGTAGTGGATAGTGATGGAAGATCTAAACAAAAAAGAAGCTCAAATATATAAAAAAAAATATATATATATATATTTGTGTTATGTTTGTAATTTTATTTGGGACAAGTTATGATTACATCATTCCCAGACTTCCATTTGTCTTTTATTACTCATAAGCATTGAAACTAGTTACAGTCTAGTCATAATGCTCAGCTGGCAGGTGCATCCAAACTTCTGACAGGTAGTGTAGTTGATAAACTCAATACACAGTCTGATCCAGCGGACAAAAGCTCAAAGCACAACACACACAAACACACACACATGCACGGTCACACACAAGCTCATCTCACAAAGACTCACTGCGGCAATCAATAGTGAATTCTTCCTTAAATCCTGCTGTGGACAAATTAGAAACAGCTGCATTATGACTGATCTGAGAGATGTTAGTGCGCAGTGGTGAACGGGACAGGAAGTGACACGCTGAACGCTCACTGACACATCTGACAGCGCGTACACATGCTGATTAGAGCTCATCTAATCAGTCTAATTAAAGTAATCGCATCATCTGCATCACCAGGACAACAGTCAACACCAAAAACAAGAGCAGTTTGGATGATAACAGTCAAACACTATCTGATGCTCACTAATCTAAACCCAGAGATCCAGGTTCAGAACAAGATGATAAATGATAAAATACACCCTCAAACATATCGTGACAAGATATAACATACAGGATATATGATAGAAAACTCCACCCACAGGTAGTACATCAGTGGATGAATACTTAGAATAGTAGTCCCACTGTTAAAAAGACAATTATTATTATTATTATTTCAAAATAATTAACAAAAAAATCCTTAAAAATTAATTTAATTGTTTTCTCAGTTGAGGCATTTTGCAGTTCAAACAATTTTGTATGGAAGAATCAATTAATAAATTGTTCATTTAAATTTTTCATTTATTTATTACAAAATAATTAGCAAAAATATGCTTTTTAAAATTAATTGGATTATTTTAAATTGTTTTCTTAGTTTAGACACTATGAAATTAAAATAACATATGTATGGTAGAATTTATTAACAAATCATTCAAATTAGTTAACAAATAACTAACAAAAACATGTCTCAAAATAATTTATTTAAAATTTTAATTTTCTCACTTTAGACACTTTGCAGTTTAAACAACATATCTTTGTATGAAAGAATTAATTTACAAAATATTTATACTTTTTATAAAATAATTAACAAAACATTATTATAATTGTTTTCTCAATTGAACACATTTTGTATGGAAGAATTAATTAACAAATTAATAAAAAATAGTTAAAAAAAACAATATAAATAAGCATAAAATTTATTTTAATTAAAATATGTAAACTATTTTCTCAATTTAGACACTTTGAAGTTTAAATAATATGTTTTGCATTGAAAATGTATTAACATTTTTAAAAGTATTTGAAAAAAATTATGCACAAAAAATGAATTAAAAAGATTAAATTATTTTCTGTACTTTTTAACATTATGTTTCCAATGCTATCAATAGAATTGAATTTATATTAAACCCAAATCTATTGAGTATGCTTGATATGACAACTGATGGTCACATGACCTGATAATCATCATGTGATCAGGTCCTGTATGTAGGACAGCAGGTGTGCGGGACTGTGAAGCATGTGTTCATCTGTCATGATTTCATCAAGAAGCATCAATCCCTCTTTTTCATTTAATCAGAGAGCGATGAGCATCAGCATATGAGCGTCATGCTACCACTATTAAATTAACCCAGTTAAGTCTGTCTGGGAGAAAATATGAGGGTTTAGCTCTTCTCAGAGTAATGCAGGATCTCTCCTGAGGAGCTGAAGACAAAGCCACTCAAGAGGTCAAACACTCAAGTTACTGACATTAATGTTAGCCTCATTCATGACACACCAGCACAACAAATCTAGATTTACACAGATATGACGTAAGAATGGTTTTACAGATAAAATAGAAATTGTATTCCTGTCCATGATGCTAGTAACACCAAAGTCATGGGCTAAATTCCCAGAGGATGAAAGTCCAATAAAACCATCTGCCAAACGCATAAATGCAAATGTAAATGCATTAATGCAACACTTAGTTTTTAACAGTCCACACAGAAACTCATTCTGCTGTTGTTTCTTGAATGAAGCTAATTGATTTTGGAAAGTCAATTCAACTGATTCTAGACGACAGCTTCCACAACATTATTTGGAAACTAGCTTTTCCTACACTCTTAAAAATAATGCTTTACTGGTGATTAAAAATGCTCTATAACAGTGCCTCTCAACCATGGGGCCTCAAGATGACTTTTTATTATGTATTTTTATTATTGATTGAATTTAGTGAAGTTTTAAATGAAGTTTCCTTTGAAGAATCAGAGTCTTGGAAAACCTGGATTTGTAAAGAAGACTAATTTTAAAAGTGTGATGGTTTTATCTGGAAAAATCAAGTAGATTAATAAAACATTTTACATAGCATGAGCATTTTTTTTAATAATGATTATATATACTTTTTTTTTTTTTACAAGCTCTAAAATATCAAGTGGAAATTGTGAGAAAAAAAACTGAAATCTAATAATAATAATAATAATAATAATGAATACTTATAAATAAATAATACTTTTTATTATTATTACTGCTGTTAACTTCTTTGTTTTTATAATTATTTTAATAAATTTATTTATTTTATTTTATTTTAATTTACAGAAACCATGTCCATAATTTCAATAATTCATAATTTCAATGTTGTTGTGGACAATGGAGTCAAAAAGGTTGAAAAGCATTGCAACAGACGTCCATTACGTTCTCCTTCTGTATGTGAATTAATTGTGTTTGGCATCATTGACGTCAAACCGGGTGATGCAGCATGTATGAATAAACTGTGTGAATGCAAATGAGATACACAAAGCTTTCAATGACTTCAGAAGACATGTGAAGTACTGTTATTACACATGATGATTCTGATGGTTTGCATTCAACTAGATTTCAATGCATTGAAAAGATCTGTGTAAACATCTTGCCTAGCATCTCATTTTGTAATGGTTCAAATAACCATAATGGTTCATGAGTGTGACATTTTTGAGTGCAATATTCCTTCTGAAACATTTATTTTTAAGAGTGCCGGTTGTCAAAGTCAGTCCGTGTCACTTTTGCAAAACTTTACTGTCACGTCTCTTTAACTTCCTGCATTCAAACACTTCATCTTCACAAACACAGCAGTTTAGGGAGTTCAGGTTTGCCAGATAAAGCACATTACATCAGACCGACATCAACAGCTTCCTTCAAAAACCGTCCTTGAGCAAAGGCGCTTTATCTGGGGTGCCAAAATCTCACGGTGATGCTTTTCTCGCCATTAGAGACGTTAAAGTGTGAATCGTGTTGTTTAGAACAGAAGGACGAACAGGTCAATCTGTCTCAATCCCAAAACCCAAAACACCAAAAGCATCACTATGAATCTGGATTGTCTGTCTAGCCCAACATGTTCAATTCAATCCTATACAAACGCTTTCTTGAACTCAACACAAGGCTCCTGGGCAGAAGCGTCTTACCTGAGTGACTTTCTCGGTGACGTTGTGTGTGCGGTCGATGAGTTTGCAGGGTGCGATGATGTCCATTTCTCCGGCCGGGAGGGCGAGGAGAGGGTCCGGTTTGAAGTCCACAAAGTTGAGCGTGATCTGTGGGATTTTACTGATGGCGCGGTAACGCATCAGATCCGAATCAGAGGTAGAGTTCAGGATGCTGGATTTGCTGTTCATGGCACCTGGGACTAGAAACAGATTTTGCTTTAGGTCACTGAGAATCTTCTTTTAATCTGAAATGCTTTTGACATTTACAGTATTTATTACCAAATCATATCTAGAGTACCGTATCATATCATATCATATCATATCATATTATATTATTATGAATTAGCTTTAATTTTTAGATTTTTAGTTGTCATTTTAATTTTAGTTTAAGAAATGTTGTGCTTTTGACAAATTTACTAGTTTTTGTTTAAATATTTCTGTTAGCTTTAATTTATATTTATTTCATTTTAGTTTGAGTAATTTTAGTAATTCAAACATTTCATTTCAATTAATTGCAAATGCAACATTTTTAATTTTTATGTAAGTTTTTTTAAATATTTTATTTCAACTTTATTTGACTGAAACTATTGTTTAATAGTTTTTGTTTTTGTCTTCCTCACCAAGGCGTCATTTATTTGATCAAAATACAGTAAAAATTTGAAATATTATTACAATTTAAATTAGCTGTTTTCTATGTCAATATATTGTAAACTGTAATTTATTTCTGTGATCAAAGCTGAATTTTTAGCATCATTACTCCAGTCTTCAACGTCACATGATCTTCAGAAATCATTCTAATATTCTGATCTGCTGCTCAAGAAACATTTCTGATTATTTTCAATGTTGAAAACAGTTGTGCTGCCCGATATTTTTGTGGAAACTGTGATACATTTTATTTTTCAGGATTCACAGATGAATAGAATGTTCAAAAGAGCAGCATTTATTTGAAACAGAAATCTTTTGTAACATTCTAAATGTCTTTAGTGTCACTTTTGATTAACTGAATGCATCCTTGTGCAATAAAAGTATTATTCCTGGTCAGTTTTCTCACCCGTGCTGCTGCTGGTGGGTCGAGCGCGGTGCTTCCGGTCCCATTCGGGCCGCATGGCCTCGATATCGTCCACTGAAGATGCACGGCGCATGCTGTGAAAGCTCTCGCGCGAGCGGCTGTTGGTCAGGCTGCAGCTGGACACGGAGGCGTCCGGATTGAGCCGCTGCGGTCGGGGAGAGGAGTGACCCAGGGGCAGCGCGGCGGGATGCGGCGGGGCCGGAGGAGGGGACGAGGGGTTGCTGCTCAGGAGGTTGCACTGGTCTCCAGGCAGCAGTGAGGACGGAGAGGCTGCGGCGGTCAGACGGGGCGGCTCGTGTTCAGGCAGAGACAGCAGCTCGCCCAGAGCCAGGGATTCGTGGCTTTGTGGACGGGAGCTGCTGGGGAAACCCGTTCCTCGTCCAGCCTCCGGATCCTCCCGCAGAGAAGATTTACTGTTATTCCTGGAGTTCAGGAGCGGCAGACGCAAACGGATGCCACGAACTCGGTCTACGGCAAGCACAGAGAGAAAAATGTCAAAGTTCGACATTTTTGTACCAAAAACAGTCATAATTTAGTTGTTTAATGGCCGTTTTTTATCTTTACAGTTTAATGGGCAGTGTTATTGTGACTTTAATTTGTAAATGATCTAACAATACTTACTCTAATAATAATAATAATAATAATAATACATAAGTAAATAAATAAAAAATATATGAAGAGTTTATTTGCAAAAACCGGTAACCGCCACTTTAAAAAATGAGCTGATTGCCGTGCATTATTCTCCACATATAGCGCGATCTGAACCCTAAACACATTTGCCTTGTAAAAGCAACGCGTTACAATGGTGAGGGAAAAGCGTGTAATCACAACCATACAGACTATGATCACAACGACAAAGCTTGTCAGGCGTCTACACTGTCAGCTGAGGAGATTACAACGAGTTTACTCTGAAACTTCAAATGTGGAGTTATCTGCTTTTGCTATAAAACAAACTATTAATATATATATGTGTATATATATATATATATTTATATATATACTATACAGTGGGTACGGAAAGTATTCAGACCCCCTTAAATTTTTCACTCTTTGTTATATTATGACTTGAGTAATTAATAATTAATTAATAATTAATAATTGAGTTATATCCAAATTTTCATGAGTTTTACAACTACAGCTGTAATATCCTTTAATAATTCCAGGTTTTCTAGGACTAAAATAGCTGAATGTGTATTGATATGTAAATGAGTGCATTTATATGTTAATAAGCACATATATGCATACGTATATGAAATGATAATTAACCATAGAAATTTCAATGACTTGAGTTATTAATTTCCAAATTTTCACAATAAAAGGATTTAAAAATATAAGGGGAACAATCAATCAATTAATCAAACAATTTTATTTCCGTTTAATTTTCAAATTTCCAGTTTAATTTTTCTATGTTTAATTACAGCTGAAGTATTCTATAATATTTGCAGCTTTTCCATGATTAAAAATGCTCAAAACACAATACTACTACTATATACAATACTGTTATACATAATTATAAATTTACTTCAGTCATTAGTTTCTAATTACAGCTGTAATATTCCAGGATATTTCCAGGTTTTCATGATTGTGATAATGGGCTGTTTTTGCAGCTTCTGTTTTCAGTTTTTATAAATGGCAAATGCCAAAAATATTTGTCTATTTAAGTATATATTCATGTAATTATTGTAATCAGTGTAGCATCTGTACGGTTTCATGGAAAGGAAGAGGACGCACTGACGTACTTGAATGGCGCCACAGCACAGGCAGCTTATGATTGAGAACCTGCGAGTCGTGCACTTTATCGTCCGGCATGACCTCGAAATTCAGAATAAACATGATCACCACGCCATCTTCATTCTTCACAGGAACCACGTCCACCAAACACAGGAAACACACACCTGTGAGAGAACAGAACAAGCTCACTTATATTCATTTGTGCACATGCATCTTTATAAAAAGCATCAATATGATATTAGTCAACTACTAATTTATACTCCTTTCTTTTACTGCACCAAATTCATAATAAAAGAACTGTGTCCATTAATGTTGTTGTTTATTGGCCATGCATAGAAATACATTTTCTTATTAGTCATTATGCATCTTTTCTAAATCACAAATACAAAGAAAAGTACTGTGAAATTTAATTTAATTAAATTGGGAAAAAAAACATATTGAATTAAATAATAAAAATAATAACAATGATAATAATAAATTAAGCAGAAATAATAAAAAATAAAATAATAAGTAAAACCGACAGTCAGAAACGGAGGATTATTATCCAGACAAACTAAAATACAACATATTCCTGAATCATGGGAATCCTCTCATGGACTATAGTTAAGTGATCAACTCATCTGCCAGCAAAATTAAGCCTGATTACAAATACTGTGTGTGTCTGTGTGTGTGCGGTTACATCACACATTTATAGACAAAAACACACAGAAAAAAATAGAGCTGCTTAGATATTATTATAAAACAAATCATACACACATCATGCAATACTGATGTCAATCAAAATAGCAATAGTTTCCCAATTACAGAATCTCTTAAACTGACTACAGTGAGCGCTGAAAAGTTTCAAACCACACAAAGCTGCACAATCCCAGAGATCCCAGTACAAACACCACGTCTGACGAGTCAAATCATTACAATTCTACACAGAGCTAGAGGTGTGCCATCATAAACACACAAATCCTGACTTTGACCTTTCAGATTCGTCTGAAAGCTGTTCACTGCTCAGATTTACACCGTCGCTGATTTCATCTCAACTCCTGATGTCTGAATCCACACGCTTACCTGGATCTGAACACACAATCAAACAGGACAGAGAGGAGGAAGAGATTGAGCGGACTGCAGAGATTCTCATCAATGAACACAGAGAGACAGATTGAGACGCTCCAACTGGCCCACTGTAATCCCAGCTGTGAAACCACACATGGATTACAGGTCCACCAATGCCATCTGTGTGTGTGTGTGTGTGTGTGTGTGTGTGTGTGTGTGGAAAAACAGCACAAAACATCTTCCTCTTATCAGTTTTAGTGCAGACCAAATGCAGAAACACATTTGTAAAAGCCAAAACAAAAAGTAAAATACATAAATGCAGTGCCAATTGGATTAGAAATAAAATGTAAAATAAAATCTTTTGGCAATCAAAAAACCATCATAATTGACTAATTGACTCCATTTATCTTCTTAATTCATGTTTTTAGTTTTATTGTGAACGATTTATTAGTACACGTTATTCTAAATTATGATCTTTCCTTAAAATGTACTTTTTAGTATCAATAATATAATATTATAGTTTTCATTTATTTTTTATTTTTATTTTAAAGTTTTAGTAATTTTGTCTTTTTCTTTAAATGTCTATAAAAATATACTTTTTATTCATTTTTATTTCACTTTTAGTTTTAGTTATTTCAGTGTTTTAACAAATTAGAAATGTTGCCTACCTGAAATAAAATAAATTTAACATTTAATTTTTATTAATTAATTAATTATTTTTAATTAACAAAAAAAGTCAAATAAAATAAAAATAAAACAAAATAAAATGTTAGATGAAAAACTTTAAAAATGTAGGATTTAGAACTTGAAATGAAAATTAGGAAAGTTGCCTTGGTAATTAGTTAAAACAAGTAGTTAAAGTTGAAGTATTAAAATGTTTAAAAATGAAATAAATGAAAGCTGAATAAAAGTTTTTTTTTTTTTTGTAGTTAAAGACAATAAACCTGTCTCCCACTTAGAAACGACTTTCCTTCACATTTGACATCATCAATCCGTCTTATTTATCAATCCCCTTCATACAGAGACACTTTTCACCAATCTAATCAATTTTTCATGGAAAATATCATGTTCTGCTCTACAACAACCAGTGATTTAGTGCTCAATATCTAAATACATCTATATGCTTATGGCGAAATCACAACAAAAAGTAAGAGTTTACATCTAAGGGATCAAACGCCTACAATGTCCATTAAAGGGGTATAAAAACACTGAATGCTATGACAAACTGAACCAGCTGCAGATCTCCTGATCAACACAGATTGCATGAATGAATACATACATGAACAACAAGCAGAAGAGCCCTGCTGACATGAGGATGCTGTCCTGAAAAATACATAATCCCATCTAAACACACACACACACACACACACACATGTGCAGATTAAGAGTCAGGAGGAGGGATTGGACTTTAATTCATTACGCTTCCGTCCACTTTAAAAGACTAATCCACTCCAAGATTCAGACGCCACACACACACACACACACACACACACACATACACCACACACACACACACACACACACACACACACACAAACTACATCAAACACACTAGGCTACATCTGTATTTGTTCATCATCTGTATGTCTGGATGGAATTCTATAATCCCAACAAAGTGCTCTGAGACCCAAATCACTGATGTCCCGCCTCAGAAATGAGAGAAAAAAGATGAAAATAAAACAGATTTAAGAAGCACGAGATACATGTGAAAGTGCACAAAAAATAAATGGTTAAATTAAATTAAATTACAATAATAATCAAATAAAAAAAATGCAAGGAGAACAGTCACTGGGAGAAGAATTGAATTTATATTAATCAATTCAAATTGTTATTAATTAGTATTAATAAATTAATTCCTGCAAATGTTCATTTTAAAATGTGAAACTAAAATTGACAGTCAACATTCAGGATTATTTATCTGGATGAACTAAAACAAAACATATTTCAGGAATCATGGGAATCCTCTTGTGGACTACTCAATGTTCACAAAATATTTAAATAATAAATAAAAAAATGAGCTGAGAACTGTCACAAACATGTGACTTGATAAACTAAAATAAAAAGAAAACTGATAATATAAAAATATAAGCAAATTAAAAACAAAATCATATAAACTTTCTTCTGCTTCTCAGTTGTTTCTCAGAAAAACACTTTCTGCAGCAGGTTTGTTTAGCCATTCTGCTTTTGCACGTATATTCATAATCATAATCACAAGCAACTAATCAACCTCGAATCATTCGGTAAGAGGGTAAAGAGAAGAAATACAGCATAACAGATCTATGACACTAAATTCTAGGTGTGTTTTATTTACGTATGAGTGTATTCAGATCAGGTTTTAATATTCTGCCTATAACTCTCTCTCTCTCTCTCAGTTGTTTTGTGCTGATTAATCTTTTTGTTGAGTTATGGCCACTAAATCGTCGTCAATGACAAACACCCAGAAGTCAGCCTGAGCTGCTATTAGCCACATTCATCAGGAGCATCAGTCTGAGCGACGCTTCTGCTGCGTTCACATTTCTGAAGAAAACACCGATCGCTCACGACAACAAAACACCGCCGGAGGCCTGATGAATCATCTACTGCACCGATCTTTCACCCGATTACACACACACACACACACACACACACACACACTGTAAGTCTGTAATTTCATGAAAATCAAATATTTAGGTGGAGGCTTTACCAACCCTTATTACACACACAAAGACTGATCCCTAAACCTGACACTAGAGAAATGGCTTTTCTGGATGTTAATGAACACTTTTTGGTTATTCACATTTTAAGTGGTTAACTTAACTTAAGATCATATTTAACACTGGGTTAATGTAATCTTGCATTATCATCATGTTTATTTCACCTTTTTCACCAATTAGTAATTCCCCACAGGACTTCATAAACCAGAATTACATGTGTGAAACATTGCTTAACCCAGGGTTAACTGTGGCCTTAACCTGGGGTTAAAAAACGAGGTTATTTATTTGCATAGTACTTTTAACAAAACACATTGTTCTAAAGCAGCTCTACAGAAAATAAAAAAACAGCAAAAAAAAAAAAAGAGGATAAGAAAGAAAGAAGTGAGCAGCCGAAGGTGACAAATGCAACGTAAAACTTCCAAGATTGTCTAAGTAGAAGAAGAATAAACCTTAAAGAAAAACCAAGTAAATAAATAAATTAACAAGTTATTAAATGAAATAAAATATTACATGAAAAAAAAGTTTAATAAGTTTAATAAATAAATAAGTTTAAAAATGTAGAATTTAGAAATGTTGCCTTGGCAACTAACTAAAATCTTAAAGAAGAACCAAGACGCTGTGGCAAGTAAGCAAGCAAGTAAATAAATAAATGAATGAATACAATTATTATTATTTTAAAACTAAATATTAGATGAAAAAATAAGCTTAAAAATAGAATTTAGAAATTCAATTAATACAAGAATAATGTTGATGATGATTCTTATTAAATAAAATTACAAAAAAAAAAACATTTGACAAAAAAAAAAATTAATGAGCGTGATGCTAAAACAAGAATTGCAGTGTTGTAGAGGGCAATAAAAATAGATGGAAAAATTAAAGCCTGAGCCTACTCTATCAAAATGACAACGATTGTTTGAAGCACAGCCCTGAGCTGATACATTTTTGAGTACAAATATATGCAACAAATGTAAGAGAAGTCGTGAGTGTATGAAATGATGAGCCGCACATGCTTGAGTTCAACACTAGAGGGCAGAAGAGCTTCAGACATTCATCTGTTCTGCATGAGCCTCATTCATCAAACAGCACATCCTGACAGGAGAAATGATTACTGATTACTGATGATAATAATGATCTCATGCTGTAATTAACAGAAATGGAGTCAGGCTTTCATTTGGACAGCAAATAACTGAGCTCTAAACATCTTGTTCCAGTCAGCACCTGTAATATGATGAAAAATCACAGAGGTATATGAGTTCATAAGCTAATATCATCCTAGAGCAGACAAAGGGTCAACAGATTCAGATTCAGAGGTCTATGATAGATGATTAAATATTAACCCAGGCTACTTAAAATGAAATTATAATAGCTAGGCAAAGATCATAAATGAACAAATCACTGATAATTCCAGAGAAAATCACCCATAATCCTAGTAAAACGTCACTAATAATTCTGGTGAAAAATTACTTATAAATGCAGTGAAAACTTATTAATATTACCAGCAAAAATAATTCCAGTGACAATCACCTACTGTATAATTCTTGTGATAAACCCACCAATAATATCAGTGAAAATCACACATAATTCTGGTGAAAAATAACCAATAATACCAGCGATTTTTACACATAATTGCAGTGAAAAATCCCCAATTCTTGTGACAGATCACCAATAATATTACCATAAATCACAAATAATTTAGGTGAAAAAATCAAAAAATTCAAAAATCAAAATTAAGCAATTTTTTGAGGCCGGGTCATTTTTGACCGGGAACACCACAAGTGTGACTTTGTGCCATTTGGTACAAAATAAAAGCCTTTCAAAACAAACTCCCTGATTAAACATTAAAGCACACTATTGTGATAAACAGTGCAAATTTTCTTCAGTTTTTATTTAATATTGTGAAAATTATTCATAAATAATGCTTTTTTCACTCAAAAAATGAGGTGCCTACTTTCAGATAAATGAGGCCTACGATTAATCAGATGCAAATATAAATACAAAACCAGTCCTAAATGAAAGAAAAGAAGTTGACAAAAAGATTGAATCCAATATTTGGTGATAATATAGCATAATGAGTGATTTATAAGCATTTTTTTAGGCCTTTTTGCCCTGTAACATCACAAGTGTGATAGGGTTTTGAACACAACACAAGGGTTAATAAAATACCATATTGTTACTACTGTACCATGTCCTAAAACATGGTATTTTTGTTAGCATGCAGGGTGAGAGTCGTGGTCTGCTAAGACCCTCACCTTCTCAAGAAGAAGAAGAACAGATGGTCAGTTTAATGAACATTCATCCATCTGTATTCAAATGAGCTCAGGTTTCACTCTGCGATTGGCTGTCAGGAGTCACATGACCTGTTGATTTTTGACTAGCAAAGATCCATCTATCTCTGATCAATACTGATCCTGACTTAATCAGGATCTCATCGAGTCCTTAATGAACAACACACCTGATCCCTTCCTGAAAACACACACAATTCATTACAAATACTGATTTACATGACTTTTTCAGTGCTTTATGATTACAGGATGAAGATAAAATCAAACCGTTTCAGGCCTGATGCTTTTCCACGAGTGTGCTTTAAAATGATCATAATATAAAATTAATATACAAATAAATATAAAAGTATGTATAATATAATATAATACGTAATAAAATATAATGTTAAGTAAATAAATAAATAAATAAAGTTTTGATATATTTTTTTTATGAATAAATAACAAAAACTAACAATAATTGCAACCATTTCAGCTCTAATATTACAAAATCACATTAACATGTTTTTTTCCCATGAGCATGATTTCAAATTTTCATAATATAAAATAAAAAAATTGTATTAATATAATGTAAAATAAAATTATTAATATGAATAAATATTATGAATAAATCAATAATAAATAATATATGAATAAATAATACAAGTATATGTATATATATATTAGAAATAAATAACACAATAAATACTAATAATAATAATTGTGAAAACTGCATGATACAATTGAACAGATAGTAAAATTATAAACATTAAAATACAAAATTATAAATAAATAAATTCAGTAATGAATCAATTAATTAATTAAGGAGTGTCCATCACTCAAGAGCAATTTTACAAGCTGAACATGTCATCTACAGGATAACACAAACACACATGTGCTGATCAATACACAGTTTTTCCTGGTGCTGATGGACTGTGCTCGTGTCACAAACATTATTAGCAGAAGATTACAGGATTACACGTCAAACACACCTGAGCAAACAACCAACCACACACACACACTCACACACGCGCGCGCGCGCTGAAGAATCAAGACGTCTCCTCTGCTTTCTGAAGATCACAGCTCACAGCTGCCGTGCATCAAGCTCAGATTCAGTTTCTTCTGCCTCGACTAATGACGTGAGTTTGGGGGCGGGACTATCTGTTTGACTGACCAATGGAGGACAGGGAGGCATGTCCAGAAGCCTATTTGGCGCTGCTTTACCATAATTTCACCCCACTGATCTCTGAAAGTCTGCAGTTAGGAGAAAAACACTTTTACTTTTCTCCAGCGGTTAATTGAACATCCACCTCCAAAGTGTCTTCTAGAGAGGGAATGGTCCAGGGTTTCTCATTAGCACACAAAAACGCTGAATCTCACACAGAGAGAGTGATGTAGAACACGTCTCCCTCCAGGCCTAATTGAGCTCTCGCTTGCTCACAAATGAGCGTAACCTTCACTCTCAGACTCACACGTCCCTCAGCCTCTTTCCCTTTGTTTTACTGGACCCAGCGGAGCCACTGAGATTTGCTTTTGATTTCAGAATTTAAATCAAACACTGTGAAAGTTACATTGACGGAGTAACAAATTAATTGCAGTAGTTTTAGGACTACAAAATGGAAGAAACTGAAAGGAAATGTAATACAGCATTTAAATTCAGAAACATTTTACAATGAGAAGGCACACAAATGGTGTTTATATTAGTGGATTAATAAAAAATATTATTATTATTAATATTAATATTAATTTGATTGTTTTCTTAAATATTTTATTTTTTTAAAGCAATATTGTTATTTTGTTTAATATTTGTATTTAATAATAATAAATTCTAGTCATATTATTTATTTTATAAAATAATATTATGAAATAATTATTTTTATTAAAATTATCGTATTATTTCTAGTATTGCAATTTTTATTTGCACTGTAAAAATAAAATATGAAGAATATTATTTTTCTAATATTTAATTTTTTTAATTTTTTTATTTTACAGTAAAACATCAATTCTAATATTTCTTATTTTATTTAATATAATAATAGTATTTAAATAATAATAATAATATTAATAATATTAGTTGTTATTATTATAAAATTATAGTTTGTGATTATATATAAATGACTATAATATGTATTATGTTTATATTATTATTGTTAATAATAAATATCAAACTAAATTGTATTTTTAAATAAAATATGAAACAAAATAAGATATGTAATATTCCAATATTATTATAACACCATTTTGTGATTATTTATGACTATAAAATGTATAATAATAATAATAATAATTATTATTATCCAGAATACTAGCCAGGATTGCTCTCTCTCAGTTTTTTTCAGTTTATTGACAGGAAGTGGCACAGGAAGTGTAAAGCACTAATGCTGCTGCTGGATGCTGTGTAACCAAACAGCTTTCAGATAATTACAGATTTGTGATGCACACAGCGTACTGCTGAAGATAACTGATAACTTGATTTCTAAATATCACAGTCACACGGCTCTGGAAACACACTGGTGCGCTGCCTACCTAGATGACATTATAATCTAAAATACCTCGTTCTGACAGCATCACGTGTCCTTTACAGAGTATGCAATCCCAGAATGTACTGCAACAAGTTCCATGAACAAACATCCATGTAAGATTTAAGATTATGAGTGTTACATGTATGATGTGTAATTTTAAATGATCATATTCTGCTGTTGACAGACGTTCATGTAAATATCAGCTGGCAGATGTTGCTTTATAATCTCCAGGAGTTTGAAATGCAAATATGTGACGGGCTTCTGGGTGATTTGTATAAAAGTAAAGGCAAATATCAGGTGAATGCCTGCTATGGAATTAATGAGCAAAGTAAAGGCAGCAAACATGAATCATGGGAAATGACTGTGTGTGTGTGTGTGTGTGTGTGTGTGTGTGTGTGTGTGTGAGAGAGAGAGAGAGAGAGAGAGAGAGAGGAGAACAGAGGTGTTACTCTGCTGTGTGAAACAGCAATTAAAATGCTGTGATGAAGGACACACACACACACACACACGTTAACTTACAGTAGTTGGAGATATTCCATAGATGTATTTGGCTTTTACACACAGCTAATTATAGATATTAGGAAATATTTTATTATTTTATTTTGTTGTTGTTTTTTTGTTTGTTTGTGTATATTGTTAGTATACAAATACAATTTTATATAACAAAAAAAAAATTATATATATACACACATTTTTGCAGACTAAATAA
>NW_015626385.1:357049-364055 GCF_001515625.1 Sinocyclocheilus rhinocerous
CTTTTATACTGACCAAACGATATTTTCTATCCCCTAACACTAAACCTACCCCTTACAGAAAACCTGTTTGCACTGTTACACTTTCAGATAAACATCATTTACTATTTTTAATAATTTTTTCCCTGGTGGGGACTGCAGACTGGCCCCCACAATGTCAAAAATGTCAGGTTTTACTATCCTTGTGGAGACATTTGGTCCCAACAATGTAGCATAAACATGTACACACACACACACACACACAAATTAGGCCTGATGCAGCGAATTACAGGCACAGAATGTGATGTGAGTTGAGCTGAACAGTAATATACAGTATCTTTGAGGGCTTTACACTTCAGATCAAAAGCTTTTTAACATCAACTTTTCACTGCACATTTTTTCAGGAGAGAGCGCTGAAATTTCCCAGAAGCCACAATAAAAGTGTGAACTGAAAGCGAGCGGCGCTACAGTAACGGAGCGTTCTGACGTATGAACGAGTCTCAGCTCCAATTAGTACAGAGCTCTGACGGCCTGCTCCTTATTAACTCGGCCAATGACAGCGTGATTTCCCACCGCCGTTCATCCAGTGTCACGCTATACAGGCCAGAGAGAGCTTGTCCATGAAAGAAGCCAGCCGTTACTCAGAGAGATGAGATGAACTGGCTCCAGGAAAGAGAAATGGTTAAACTAGTCACAGGAGACTGCAGTTTCCATGCAACCGGCCTGACGGACACATCTGAATGAGACAGGAACAGGAAGCTGGTGACAGCTAGAGTCAAATGACTGCATTTAGCATACTACCACTAAGATTTCTCTCATATACTATAAATATTTTATATGTATGAGATGCATGCATGATGTACTACATTTACCTACACGTGCAGTACATAAACCAGAACATATTGTACTTTCACTTTCTGATTTGATATACAGTGGGTACGGAAAGTATTCAGACCCCCTTAAATTTTTCACTCTTTGTTATATTGCAGCCATTTGCTAAAATCATTTAAGTTAATTTTTTTTCCTCATTAATGTACACACAGCACCCCATATTGACAGAAAAACACAGAATTGTTGACATCTTTGCAGATTTATTAAAAAAGAAAAACTGAAAAATGCTCAGTATTTAGTAGAAGCACCCATTTGATCTAATACAGCCATGAGTCTTTGTGTGTACATTAATGAGGAAAAAAAATTAACTTAAATGATTTTAGCAAATGGCTGCAATATAACAAAGAGTGAAAAATTTAAGGGGGTCTGAATACTTTCCGTACCCACTGTATGTATAAACAGAAGTTGTCCAATCAGGAACAGTTGATCTCTGACTTTTTATCGAACCACAAGTTAAGACCTTTTATACAAAATTGGATTAAAAATGCAATGCAGTAAAATAGTTACAATTTCTGTATGTACTGTATGTATGTATAATATATATAGCTAGCTATTCTAATAGCAATTTGAATGTTTGCGCTATTATACATATATGCATTATATATATAATGAAATATCAATATAAACAAATTTTCATTTCTATGATTTTTTACACAAAATTGGATTAAAAATGCAAAAATAAACAAATATATGAATACTTAATATATTAATGTTTAAAAAATATATGAAATATAAACATTTATTATAATTTTAAAATAAATAATATATATTATAAAACTGTATTAGATGCATTATAACATATTAAATAAAGTATAAAATATTACATAAGCTAGTAATAAAATATTACATACACTTTTACATATTTCAGTAGCTATTTAAATTTTTACGCAATTTTTATGCTAAACTGGATTAGACGTGAAAAAAAGAAATAAATATATGAATATATTTCATATATTTAAACTTAACAAAATGTTAAAATGTATTACAATTATAAAACAATATATTATAAAAATACATTAGATGTGTAATATATTATAAAATATATACAGATATGAATTATTATATAAGCTAGTTATTTTAATAACTTTACATTTTGCACAAAAAATGCAAAAATGCAAAAAACGAGAAAGCATTTACTATATTAAGCAAAATAATGAAAATATATTAAAATATTACTTTAGTTTTTAAGCTTCACATACATGCATGCATATGAGGATTGACTCTCTGCCAAGAAAGTGCTTGTCAGGTTATCAGCTCAAATTAGCCAAGCAAAGCTAGTCATTTTAATTGCACTCAATGCAGGTTCATACAGTATGTGATTGCATTAAATGATTACAGCATTAGTACTGCCCTTTCTTCTTTCTATGAATGAAAGCAGCCAAAACTTCATGTCAAACCTCGTTAGGAGCCATATATTTATTCCCTGCCGCATACAGCGCACATCAGAAATAATGAGCTGCTTTCACTGAATATTTGCAGCATATGGTCTCACGCTGAAGTGAGGGAACAATTAAAAACTGCATTTCAAAGTGGCCTTACTCGATATTAGCACAGCGATCATGAATACGAATGATGAGACTTAACAAGCCCCATCTTTGCTGTTCTAACAGCCGCTAATTTGGGTTCAAGCGACTGCATTTGCTTCCTGTGAAGTTGAAAGCAGCACAGGCACGTCCAGGATCTGTGACACAAACTATCCCTCAAACTCATTCTTTTCTTTTCATTTGCCCATAACTGATTTCAAATCTCATTTTCCGTCTGTAAGACTGCGGCTCTGGCCTTCCCAGATGGGTGTAAATGGATGAAGTTTGTCCTCTTGACAGCTTTATTATGAGGACAGAAGGATAATGTTTCTTTTAAAGCAGGAAATAAAGGCAGGGCCTTGAATGAATCTCATCTGCCAGAGACTCACGCAGCCATGAAAAAAACCTCAGTTGAGAGCAGATCACGACACCAGACAATCTCACCTCAGTGCCTTCATCTTCATATGAGAGCGTCTGCAATCGCACAAAACAGCACTGGAAAGAGAAATCATTTAAAAACGACGCTTCTAGCTTTCACATATCCTATGGCAGCACATCAATATGATTGAACGTTAAGGATGCGCTACAGATGCATGTGTCTGAATTATGTCGCATCAAGCATATATTTTTATTTGATTTGCAGACAACATGAGGTTTTATTTTTCCCTATTCAATAGGGATGGGCATTCCAAGCAAAAATAATTTTCGAAAATCGCTGGGTATTATTCGACTATTATTCGAAAATCGCACCCCTAAACACCCATAAACACAGATGATAAACTGTTTAATTCAGAAGATAGGCTACCTTAACTCAAGCCATAATGATTGTAACGTGCTGAAATATATTAATATAATAAACATAACCGAATGACGGCACTAATTAACATAACAATCTGTCGATTAGCATAAATCAACTGCTCATAAGGCTAGGACAAAAAGTAAAAAAGTAAGCTCATTTTCTACATTTCCACATTTCAAAAGTTTTTTTTTTTTTTTTACTTTTCTACCGAAAATTAGTTAGTGTACAGTACATTTGTACATTTGCACTTGTGTTCGGAGCTGATAGTGATGCAGAAATTACATAAACTTTAAAACAGTAGTACAGATTTATAATATCAGCCATCATATCAGTTATCAGTCATAACACAAGTAATTATAGACAGTCATTACTGGGCTTTTGTCTGATGCATCCTCATTAAAGCGTTTTAACAGAACGACCTGAAAATGCTCTCATTAGCAGCTACAGACAGAGAATGTGTGTGTGTGTGTGTGTGTGTTTGTGTTAACATGAAGTGTGTATGACAAAGTGACTGTGTGTGTGTGTGTGTGTGTGTGTGAGACACTCCCCATGATCTGTGTCACTGTTTATTCTGCTCGCTTGGCAGCCGTAACTGAGCAACAGAAGTTACTGCAGGGCAACACTGAGATACATGAGAGAGAGAACCACACAAACACGATATCAGTCCATCCATCCATCATACGCTGTGGTCAGATTTGACATGAATGACCCTTAATATCCAGCTAAAGTCCTCTTGCCCTGTTTCCCTCTGAACAAGAGCAGTGGGGCCCCAGAATCCCCTTCTGTTTCATATAATGCTGCTAGAAGCTCGTTGAGGATGACGGATATTGGCTCATTAAGCCTAATGAGGTCCAAGAGCACTGCAGATTTTAATGAAGCACAGGGTGGAGTCATAACGGTGTAAATCAGCCTGAGCTTCTCTGAGACACTCATGAACAAACACAGGCCTCGTGTGAGCAGAACAGATCAATAATACACAAACAACCATGGCCTGGAATATCACGCTAATATAGAAGAGTCTCTGCGCTCTGAGCAGCTATTAGGAATCTGACCTCGTGTTATGAGGTGGAAATACTCAAGTTAAAATTATGGACAATTTCCAAATAAACAAGATGGGGCATGACTCACCTAGATCATTTTTATGTCAATTACCATATTTTCTGCAATATAATACACATTTCTTTTATCATCTGAAACATGTGGTGACTTGTGTTCCAAAGCTACTTATAAAATGCAATTAATGTCAAGCAGCCAAAACACATTTGGATCCGGTCCGAATGAGAGAAGTTTATTTCTAATCTATAGCACATTTTCCATATGCTGGTAATTTCAGTTTCAATTTGAGTAAATTAGTTTAAGCTTGGTGTTCATAATAAATGTCGTTTATGATAAATGCCACTATAATTTAGGTTTGTTTTATACTTATATTTTCATTCCTGTTCTGTTCTGAATACAAATAAATTGAAAGGATTTGTTGTGGAGTGACAGGAAGTAAAATACATGTTTATAGTTTTTATAATGTTTGTAACATTTGTAATTTTACCTTATTTCTTGATGTAATATGATTTATACACTGATGTCACTTATAAAATGTCATCGCAACAATGCAATTTTGACCTAGTCCTACTTCCAGAAAATATGGTATGCAACAAACAACAAATATAAAATGCTGCCAAAAAATAAAAATAAAAAAATAACGAAAAATAAGGCAATATTATTTATAAGAAGCAGGCTAAAATAACATATTAGTCTTTCACTTTAACATTTATAAATGAATAAATACATTTAAATCACCTTAATATTATAATGAAAATCACACATTTGGCAGCAATCTTCACTTTATGCCAATGGCAACTAAGTGAGCAAAGGGCTTCTTATGTCCTGCCAGAACCAAGAAAACCTTAGAACTTGCTTTTTACCTTATTACCATTGGTCCCTCGCTCCCCCGCTTAGTGAGTGATGTAGCACAGCTCCGGATCAATAAAAGAGTTTTCTACCTGATGAGTGATTAAGAATAGTTAATAAGTTCATCAGAGCTGTTCGACAGAAGCTGGCCGGTAAATCAGTGTTTGTGAAGTAGCTCACTGTCATTACAGAGCACATTCACTGCAGCCAGTATAAATCTCTCTCAGCGGGACGCCTGACCATGAGTGCTGTGAATTATACGGGAAGCCATAAAACACAGAACGCGTGTCAACAGGTGACGAGAAAACCCTCAAGACACGAGTCGCAGCGGCGGGCAAATGTGTAGCAGCATGTTGATGATGCTTTAGCCCGAAGGAGGGCAATTTAACTGATTGAATAATCATATTTCAGGAATGCTATTTGATAAATCACACAGAAAATTACACAAATTACTTTCAAATGAAAGCCACTTCAGTGCCATTAAAGTGTGAAATTACATTGCACCACTATGGTAGGGAAGACAAAAGGCAAGTCTAAAGTGTCAAATATAAAAAAATATATATATATATATATATATATATAGAGTGTGTGTGTGTGTGTGTGTGTGTGTGTATAAAATCTTATGTCGCTATTTGCAGTTGAAATAATATAGATGTAATTATTAATAGTAATATATGGACTTTTTATTAGCTTAAAATTTAAAAATATAATGTTTAATTTTATGCACATCCATTTTTAATCAGATAATATATTTAAAAAATAATGTATTTATAAGATTTCTCATGTAGATATTTGCCATTTTAATTATGTTGATTTTATTATTAATAGTAATATATGGGCTTTTTTATTAGATTAAAATGTGAAAATATATTGTTTTATGTTTTACACATCCATTTTTATCAAATAACTTGTGTAAAATAAAATAAATTTTTTTAATAAGGATTCTCATGACAATATTGATTTTATTATTAATCATCATATGGGCTTTTTATTAGCTTAAAATATGATAAAATAATGTTTAATTTTATATACATCCATTATTAATCAAATAATTCTTCATATTATAAAAAATATTATTTTTTATAAGAATTCTCGTCAATATTTTAATAAAAATATATTCTCATGCTATTTTAATAATATTGATTTTAATATTTTAAGCAATATTAACAGTTAAGTGTGTGTGTGCATAGCCAAATAACTTAAATGTAAATAATATACATTTGAATAAGAATTGTCATGTCAATATAATTTGAATAATATTAAAATTATTAATATATATATATATATATATATGTGTGTGTGTTTTTGGCTTAAAATATGCATTTCCATATGGCAAAGTATGACTTTTTAAAGATATTATGTTTCTCAAGGTTTCATTGAACACAAGCTGAATCTCTGTTTAAAAGTCAATAAGCCTATTTATGTTGTTATCCTAATTTTGCACTGTTATCTGATGGATTATTATTACAAATGCAATTTATCAGTCACATTCAGCATTGCCTGTGACCCTCAGAACAGACCTGCGACCCTTTTTCAGGTCATGACGAGAGCCGCTGTTGTGCTCGTATAGGTTTCTGTCCATCCCGTGCAAAGTGCTGTCCTACACAGTTTCACGCAGGCGGCCCACGGCCAGGCTTATCAAGAGACAACCGCCGGCTGTGATCTCGGTGACTAACACCAAGTCGCTTCAACTCGCCCTTCTCTCAAACTCCGGACTGCCTCTGACTCACGGCCGCTCTTTGTCATCCTCTTCCTACAGCTTATTTTTTTCTTCTTGCTGGCTGACCATGGCAGATAAGAGTCAGGACCCATCAGAGCCACTGAAGCGGGTGCCCAGGCGAGTGCCTGACCTAAATGCTTGACTGCACTCAGCTAGCTAACCACATTCAGCGGGCCGTGGAGGTGGAGTGAG
>NW_015626385.1:370118-371563 GCF_001515625.1 Sinocyclocheilus rhinocerous
ATGGCTGCAATATAACAAAGAGTGAAAAATTTAAGGGGGTCTGAATACTTTCCGTACCCACTGTATATATATATTTATATATATAATATATACATTCTTTTATATAATGCACATTTTATGTATTAAAGAATATTATTGTTTATTAAATATATTATAAATATATTATAAATAAATCAATTTTATATAAATTATTTATTTTATACTGGTAATAAAGCAATATATTACAAAAATAGAATTTTAAATAAACTAATGTGTATGTGTGTGTATGTGTTTAGTCTATTTTCTGTTTGTTTGTTTATTTATTTATTCATTCATTCACTTTTAGTATAAATAGTATTTTTAGTTCTTTTCGCGGTCATCAAGAAAAAAAAACGTGACAGACCACACCGGTGCGGTTTTAGACCCCAGAGTGTTAAATATAGTTGAAATTTTTTTATATAAAGTATTATTTCATTTAATAACAATAATAATGATCATTATTATTATTATTAGAAGTCAAGTCTCAAATTAACTTTCCATTTAGTTTTCATTTAAAGATCAAATAGCAATAAGAACATAAAAATACTGAATCCAGCTTTCTTTTTAAATACTCCACAGGCACCATAAAACGTTTAATGACTATCAGATATTTAAGTATTTCTCTGAGGTCAGATCAACGGCTGATAGCTGTGCGTTTCTTATTTCAGCCTGTTTTCTAGTCTTACATTTCTCCTTCCGCATCTGATCCCTGCATCTCATTCCTGACCCGGTGTCCCATTACTGGAGCTTCTCAAGCAAGGTCGTACCACCATGACCTCATCCTGCCTACAGTACGACCATAATGCTATTAAAACAGACGTGAGCTCAGATAGCGGCCATCTCTCCACGAGAACATGACACCCTGAACAATGCCATGTCATTAAACTATTGCAATAAAGCAGCATCAATGCTCATGTATTTGCATAGAAAGTTTGTTTTAGATCCTGAACAAGGTTTAAATAAAGTGTGCTTTATAACTGATTAGAATAAGTTACTGATGGTTTGAAGTTAAGGTTAAAAGCCCAGCTGATGTGCCTTTCCAGCATTTCTGCACTGCTTCACAGACGTGCGCTCCGGCACATGCCAGTCAGTGGGCGGCCAAGTGTGTCGTCCTCGATTAGCCGAGCTGACAGGCGTCATGCGGCATCAGTCATTCCATTACACTCACCCTTTCACTCGTTTACCCACCTCACTCTCACTGCACGCAGATGAACAGAGTCACCTTCAGATGAGAAGTGCACGGGAAACTGGAGCTCACAGAGAGCCGGTAAATCGTCACTGTCCGTTTAGCGCATGACTAGCAGAGCGGTTACACAAAGGGTCGACCTGGCAAGGGTTCGCCGCAGGTAAACTGACCCCTAAACTGTTTTGGCTTTGGGATTATCACTTTAAAACCACATATATTCAGAGAGAAAGAGACGATAAGA
>NW_015626385.1:371734-376020 GCF_001515625.1 Sinocyclocheilus rhinocerous
AGACGATAAGATGAAGGTCAAAAAAAAAAAAAAGTACTACTAATAAAATGTATTATATATTATAAATGTTATAATATACAGTATATCACAATTTTATAGCCTATTATATAAAATATATTTTATATTTTTTTTTTTTAGAAATTAATATTTTTAAGGATGCAAAGGATAAATTAAATTGATCAAAAGTGACAGTAAAGACATTTATAATGTTACAGAAGATTAGAATGATTTCTGAAGATCATGTGACACTGAAGACTGGAGTAATGATGCTGAAAATTCAGCTGCGCATCACAGGAATAAAATACAGTTCAACATATATTCAAATAGAAAATAGTTACTTTGAATTTTAATAATATTTCAAAAAAAATTTACAGTATTTTTGATTAAATATATGCAGTCTTGGTGAGCAGAAGATACTTCTGAAACATGAAAAAAATCTTTATTTTTTATTTTTCTGTATTTCAGTGACTAAAAAACTGCCAAGAAACCACTAACAACCCCTCAGAATAAGCTAGCAACCACCCAGAGCACTCTAACAAGCTTACAGCAATGCATTAACAACCTCAGAACACCACAGAAACGTCCCAGCATCACAGTGGTGAGTTTTGCACGAGTAAGCGGGAGTAATTTGGACGTGGAGGGCTGATTTGTCCTCTTTATTAGAAGCATCTGCATCAGTCGGTGGTCTTGGCAAACACACCGGCACGGCTGTATTTTTAGGGCTGTCCAGGGCCTCAGTCGAGCTCCTGCTGATCAGCGATAACACATGTTAATGAGTGTTTGCTCTACGGCTGGTTGGGAACGGAGGCCGCTAACCTCCTGCCTCCTGCAATTATGTCCAAAATACATCAGAAAAAAAACACTCAAGAATGATTTGAATGTTAAACACGTCCCACACAAGAGAGAGAACAGTATGGAAGCTGGAAGTTTTGGCCACAGGATAAAAAAGTGTAATTGTATCTTTTTATTTCTCAATTCTAGGGTTGGGTATTGTTCAAAAATGTTCGATATCGATACCGATACCTTGACTTCGATACCACTTCCTGAACGATACTTTTTTCGATACCAATTTTATGAAATCAATTTTAACAAGATTACATTATCAAACAAAAAAATGTTGGTTAGATTTTTCAGCTTGTTGATGTTTATACAAACTCAAAGACTCATCTCCTGAGCCACTGCACAAAGGAACAAAATGTAACCAACACAATAAATCAGTGCAAATAGTTTTAATAAAGCTTAAATAGTCTTCAGTTTACACATCTATTAGGCTACGTTTACACTAGTTCTTTTGAACTTTCTATTCATCTGTGAATCCTGGAAAAATAAAATGTATCACGGTTTCCACAAAAATATTCATTTCAAAAAGCATAGCACAGACAGAATCATGATTTCTATTTATTTTCCACTGATTTACTGATGAGCATTAGCAGCTTCCAGCGCTGTCTGCCTGTGTTCTCTCTTCCATGATCGCTGCTCTGACTCAGAGGTAATAACATATTTAATTTCAGCAACATTACATAGCCAAAACACTAGGGATGCTCCGATCAGGATTTTTGCAGCCGATACTGAGTACCGATTTCTTGTCATGGTGATCGGCCGATGCCGATGCCGATTTTGAAGCATCAAGCTTTACATAGACGGTTTCATCGGGCGCACGCACCTTGCCCAGCCCGAAGTTAACTTCCGGTCAGTGTTTGTTTATCAGTCTGGCTATGGCACCGGCTACAAACGTAGTTAAAGTTAAGGTGATGAGTAGACTGAAGTTGGGCTCCGTGCGCTTTCGAATCGCTTTCGCGGATGTCAAACACTGATCGATCTGCGCCGCACCTCTTCTAGTCGAACACACCGGCTAGTGCTGCAGGCTTATTGGCTCACTGACGCTGATGAGATTAACCCCTTAGGTATCGAAATTTGGTACCGAACAACGAGACGTTTTTCGATACTCGATGGTATCGAGGCAATTCGGTCCGGTGCCTAAAAAGTATCGAACTCGACACCCAGTCCTACTCAATTCAGACTTTTTTTCTCACAATTCTAATCATTCTAATTCTAATAATAATAATAATAATAAAACAGAAACGTAAGAAAAAAATATCGCAATTGTGAGATATAAATTCACAATTCTGAGGAGAAAATTAAGAATTGTGAAATGTAAACTCAAAAAATATGTCAGAATTGTGAGATAAAAAGTGGAAGTTACCTTTCATTTTTGATTCCATAGAAAATAAAAAGTTAATTAATTAAGCAATTAATGAAATAATTTTTTTTCTTTTAAGTCTGAATTGTAAGATATAAATGCAGTAATGTGAGATGTAAATTCAAATCTTAAATATTAAAATCCTGAAATGCAAATATGAACTGACTCTTTAAAAAAAATCAGTCAGTTGAAATATTGCAATTATTAAAACTAAAACTGAAATAAATATAAAGCTAAACAGAAATATATATAAAAAAAACTACTAAAGCACACAACAAAAATATGTAAATGTAAACAGCATTAAAATACTTAAAAGAAAATAAACAATAACTGACAAAAATAAAATAAAATCAACATTTCTCATTTTTGTTTAGTTTACGCTGAAGTACTAAAACAACTAAAACAATCAAAAAAAGAAAAGAAAAGAAAAAAACACCTAAAACTAAAAACTTTAAATTAAATGCATTAAATTCATAACTGGAAAAAAAGCCAAATATGTGAGTTTATATCTTACAATTTTTTTTATTCTGCCACGTAATTAAAAGAAATAAATAAAAAATAAAAGTTATGACTCTTTATCTCACAATTCATCTTGCATTTATCTTGCAATTCTGGGGAAAAAAGAAGTCAGACTTGTGAGGTAAAAATTTACAATTACTTTTTTTTCTGTGGTAGAAATGTGCTTCCATCAGAAAGTGATGTGCATTTACTTATAATGAATTATTCCATAATTTTATCTATTATGAAGAATAAAACCAATATACTTCCAACAAAAGAAAGAAAATGTCCTTCAGGACGGAGCGAGACTGCATGAACATTAAGACATGAATGTCCTCATAAACCACGACTTCTTTAAAAGCGCCGGCCAATTACACTGACGCCGTTTATTTCCTCTTTATCTAATTCAGTCTATTAGATTAGAAAGAGCTTTAGGAAGAACGAAGAAAGTCGACTTCTGCAGGTTCTGCAGCCACTCCTCAGATAATGAGCGGAGATGGAGTATTTTTCCTACATTAGGATCATTATGTTACTCTTTATTGTCCTTCAGAGGTTACCAGACAAAACATCAGAAAGCCGCTTGGATTTGGCAAGAGGAGAAAACTATTTTTGGAATAACAAACTATTAAAAACTTTATTAGTGTCATATATCTCAGCCCAGCCAATGAAGGCCTGACATCAGAGCTAAATGAAGCCGTTCCCTTAGTGATCAACAATTTCTATAAGACGAATGGAGTTGTCAAGGAATAAATTAATCTGCTTGATAATGATAAAGTAAGACTGTGATGCAATTACAGTTCAGCTGAAAGTCAACATGAAACTGCATTTCACAACCTGTTTGATTACTTTCATAATGTGATGCATTTCCAAGTACAGCAGTAAATAAATATGAAAAAGTGAGAGCAGAACTTTTATCCATTAGAAATGAATTGTGTTGTGATTCATATTCACACACTACCATTTAAAGTTTGTGATTTTTTTAAAGAAATTAATATTCGTACTCATCAAGGATGCATTAAATTGATCAAAAGTGACAAAGAGAATGTTACAAAAGATTTATATTTCAAATAAATGCTGCTCTTTTGAACTTTCTATTCATCAAAGAAACTAAAAAATAAAATATATCACGGTTTCCACAAAAATATTGGGCAGTTTTATTTAATGTTTATTTTAAGTCATTTTAATTAAAGTAATTAAGTAATTTAATTTTAGTTTAAATTTCAGTAATTGTGTTATGTGCTTGTGTTATTTATATTAATTGTTGGGGGTTTATTTAAAGGGTTAGTTCACCCAAAAATGAAAATTCTGTCATTAATTACTCACCCTCGTGTTGTTCGAAACCCGTAAGACCTTCGTTCATCTTCGGAACACAAATTAAGATATTTTTGATGAAATCTGAGGGCTCTCTGACCCTCCCATAGACAGCAAGGTAACTACCACACTCAAGGCCCAGAAAAGTACCTAGATGATCGACAAAGTAGTCCGTGTGACATCAGTGGTTCAACTGTAAAGTTACGAAACTACGAGAATACTTTTTTGCGCAAAGAAAACAAAAATAACGACTTTATTCCACATTTTCATCTCTACT
>NW_015626385.1:376894-378294 GCF_001515625.1 Sinocyclocheilus rhinocerous
AGCTGTATTTTCAGCATCATTACTGCAGTCTTCAGTGTCACATGATCTTCAGAAATCATTCTAATATGCTGATTTGCTGCTCAAGAAACATTTCTGATTATTATCAATGTTGAAAACAGTTGTGCTGCACAATATTTTTGTGGAAACGATGCATTACCAAAAGTGTGAGGAAAGTAATATTTTACAAAATAAAGAAAGAAAAAAATTATACTTTTATTCAACAATGATGCATTAAATTGATCAAAGGTGAAGGTAAAGACATTTATAATGTTACAAAAGTTTATATTTCAAATAAATGCTGCTCTTTTGAACTTTCTATTCATCAAAGAAACTAAAAAATAAAATATATCACGGTTTCCACAAAAATATTGGGCAGCACAACTGTTTTCAACATTGATAATAATCAGAAATGTTTCTTGAGCAGCAAATCAGCATATTAGAATGATTTCTGAAGATCATGTGACACTGAAGACTGGAGTAATGATGCTGAAAACACAGCTTTGATCACAGAAATAAATTAAATTTTAACATATATTCATAAAGAAAGAAATTATTTTAAATTATAATAATATTTCAGATTTTTTTACCTTATTTTGATCAAATAAATGCAACCTGCTAAGACTTCTTTTAAAAACAACAGCGTAAATGTGATGCGAACTGTAATAAATGCATGAAAAACACTAAGACGCATGTTTTTATTTAATATAACAAAATAAAACTGAAAGTAAATAGGGTAAGTTATGTTTTGTAGAGATGTGGATGAATAAACAGCTCGCAGGCAGAGATGCTTCAGTCTAGTTTGTTTCCGTCCACACAAGAACTGACAGCTCATATCAGTTCAGTCATAAACTACCTTGTGTTCCCAAAACATCCTTCTCTCCTGACCTTCACCTCGCTTCAGACTCTCTCCCTCCTCTTCATCTCTGCTGGCAAACGCTTTCTTCTCCACACAGAGGCGCTTGTGGCAGATTGAGTAGCTGCTCCAGCGGCAGACAGATTGTGTTTTAGACGAATCACTTTAAACACACAGAGTCTGAGGTTCTGCTGTGAGATGATTGAACGGCCTGTGGTTTGGGCTGTTTTGTTAGTTTGACTCTCCTGTGATTTTATTTCAAACGCAACAAGACCTGTTTTCTCTCTCGTGCAGAAACACACAATAGAGCGGAGCACGACTGCTGCGACACTACTGTATCTGCAGCAACAAAATGATTTATACTTTACACCAGTGTTTGCAGTCTGAATTAAATCTAATGAAAGAACGACTGCGTACAGAAAAAAATAATACAAAAGCCATAAATAGACAACACATATTTCTGTCTACAAACAAACAGAAAGATCCAAGTGGTCTGATTCAGAATCACAGACTCCTTTTAATATATATATATATATATATATATATA
>NW_015626385.1:379062-406498 GCF_001515625.1 Sinocyclocheilus rhinocerous
ACTACTTTGTCGATCATCTTGGTACTTTTCTGGACCTTGAACGTGGTAGTTACTTTGCTGTCTATGGGAGGGTCAGAGAGCCCTCAAATTTCATCAAAAATATCTTAAATTGTGTTCCGAAGATGAACACAGGTCTTACGGGTTTGGAACGACACGAGGGGGAGTAATTAATGACAGAATTGTCATTTTTGGGTGAACTAACCCTTTAATATTTCTATTAAGCTCTAATTCATATTAACTTCAGTTTTAATATTAATTGTAATATTTTTAAGATATATAACAATTGATATAATATATAATAATAAATTGTAATATTTTTAAGATATATAACCTTATTCTATTTCAGTTAGTTTCTAAGGCAATGTTTGTAATTTTCTTTCTTAATTAATTTATTTAAAATATTCATGTGAATCAAATGTGAAAGAAGCAAATCTCTGAACCTCTTTGCATCAGATGGGACAATTAGCTACTAAAGGAGGGCAGTATTTCTCTCAAACCCCTCAATGTTCCAATTACCTTTTTAATGAGGGTAAATAATGAGATTTTTGTCAGTGCAGACGTTTCTCCAGCTTTATACTGGCGTCTGCCGGTGTCCTTTCAGAGCTTGTGGATGTGCTGAGCTGGTGAGACTGTGTGAAGGTGAGAGTCAGTCATGCAGAAAGCACAATTAAATCACAGGGACTGGTCCTGAATGGATGGGCGTCCCTGGAGGAGCTGATAAAGGCTGCCTGCGGGCCGCTGGGGAAAGAGCTTATGTACTTCCCCTCGCCTCGCCTCTCCTCTCCACTCCACTCCTGCACTGCTTAAACAACCTCCGGCACCTGTGACTGCTCATGTGATAGTCATCATCGGCGGAGCAGAAGATTGATGAACTTACTGAATATCTAACCAGCTTCAGCTGAACATCCTCCCGTACAAAACTAGAAAATAAATATTAAAACAATAACGTCTCGTTGAACACATCATTGGATATTTAAGAAAGAATGTAGCACGCACAATGCAAATCATTTCTAATCTTAATTAATCGTAGTTAATTAACTATATATATTATACTTTTACATTAATCTAATCCAGTCTATCATTCTGCATCCCAAAAAATTAATTTAAGATATTTACTTAATATATAATTAAGCAAATCATTCTAATTTACTGTCTATGTTAAGAATAATAGCTATAATTCTACTTTATTTAATAAGTGCAATTTAATTAATAATTTTGAGTTATTATTACAGTAAATTAATATCATAAATTAATAATTATGATTTACTAGCTTTGTTAAAAATAGCATACTATAATTCTACTTTATTAAATAGGTGCAATTTAAATATTTATTATTACAGTGAATTAATATTAAATAAATATATAATTATTGAACTAAATAATTATAATTTACTGGCTATGTTACGAATAGCATACTATATTTCTATTTTATTAATAATTAATTGAATTTTTAATATTTAAATTTTCCCTATTGAATAAAGTAAATTAATATTTGTACTCAATATATAATAATTGAAGAAAATTATTTAATGTTAGGCATTATATCATTCTACTTCAATAACGTTTTTTTTTTTTTAAATAATATATTTACTTAAATAATTAGAATAATCATAATTTACTGGCTACGTTAAAAACAGCATACTATAATTTTACTCTTACTATTTCTGCAGTATGCATAAAATGCCCAGGTGAAGTATTGCTAAAATGTGCAGTAAACAAAAAGAGACATGCTATGTGAAATACCGTATCCCACAATGCATTGTGCTCAGCTTCCATTCACATATGATCATCACATGATTGTGAACATCTCTTACTCATTATTTCATCGAACTGCCACAAGTTCAATTAAAAGTACCAAAAGAACAAAAACATGATGTAACAAACATAAAAAATGGATTGCAAATGCAAAATAACTGTATTTCCTACATTAAACAAACCAGCCACATAGTGAGGCCATGAAGTTAAATATTATCACTGCATGATACAGACTGTTAAAAATAAATAAAAAATTTGAAATAGAAGTAAGCAGTACATTAGTACTCTATTCTGCATACTGTCATATTTCCACTTAAATTAAACGCTGACCTCAAGAAAGCATTATGCATACGTCTGTATGTAATCAGATGTACAGTATGATGAGAATTTCTAGTATCTGCTCTCGAGCATGGCAGTCCTCACTGTAACAGCACACTGTGAATGTGGTCTGCGCTCTACACTCGTGATCTGATGAGTCCCAGCGGTCAGGAGGGTCTCAGTCACAGACCACACAGGAGGACAGAGAGAGAGAGTGTGTTTATTCAGCAGCTTCCTCTACAGACGCTAAACAACTTATCATGCAACTAACCGGCCTTAATGGAGTAACGGAAAAAAAGAGAGAGAGATACAGAGAGAAGTGGTTTGGTGAGAGGAGAGTCAGTTTAGCAGAATTTAAATGATAAACTAATGCGTTTTAATTAATATATAAATTACCTATTTAATAAAAAAAAAAAATTAATGAAAAAATTAAATATATTATTATATTAAATACAATTAAAAGTCAGTATATTATTATAGACATATATCTATTATTTAATTTTGATATATATTTATTTAATGTATTGCATATATTTATTATTTATTTTATATAGTATTATTTATCATATATACACATACAAAAAGAAATAAGAAGAATAAATGAATAGTTAATGTATTTATGTATCTGTATAAAATAAAGTATAAATGCATGCTACATATTGTGTATGTTTGTGTGTGCGTGTGTACAAAATATAAAATAAATGAAAAAAAAAAAAAAAAATCATTAAATATATTTTTTTCTCCTGTTGCTTTGTCATTGCAAACTGCAAAAAAAAGAAAAAAAGAAAACTGAACTGGCAAATCAGATTGCAAATTTGTAATGTTAGTAAAACATAAATGAGTCTAATTACTGGCTGCTTGCTCTTATGACAATGTTTAGTTGCAAGATCAATATCTGAAAGAGTTTTGTTGTAAAAAACCAAGCAGAGGCACTGGAGAGCAGATGAAAGCAAACACAGTTACGCTGAAAGAGCAGCGAGATCACAGATTGTGTACGAACCTCCGGCTGTGGATGAAGAAACTTTCTAAACACATTTAGCAGAGAAAGACCAAGTATAAACCCTGAACACAATCGGATTGGTTCAGAAACAGAGGCCGAGGCCTGAGGAAAAGCGCAGGAGTCTGGAGAGCCAATATGATAAAACTCCATTACTCGCCCACCAGACACAGAGGATCATGGGAGATAAATGTATAACAGAGTCCATCCAAAAACCGCAAGCCACTGGTATGTGTTTAATATCAGAAAGTCAAACATCTAAACAAGTTAAGTTATAGTTGGATAAAATGATGTCAAAAGTACCAGCACTTCTGTTCCAAGTCAATGCTACAATAAAAACTCATTTACAACAGCAGTCTGTCTACAGTATCACCAGCACAGACTCAATGCCGTTTACAAAAAAAACATTCCACCTTCGGATAATGATTAACATTTTTTTTTCTTATATAAAAAAATACTAATGGCTGCGTGCCATCATTTTAATTTAATGTTTTAATATATTTTAACATTAATATTATTACTATGTAAATATGAATATTTGGGATACTTCTTAAATAGACACATATTTGTTTAATATTAATATTTTATATCAATTAATTAGCCTATATTAATATTAGTACTGGAATATTTTTAAATAGATGTATATTCATTTAATACTAATATTTATAATAATAAATAATAATTTTATACTAATCTTACAATAGTATAGTAATATTTTATAATATTTTAATAGTATAATATAATAGTATAGGCAAGGCAAGGCAAGTTTATTTACAGTATATAGCACATTTCATACACAATGGTAATTCAAAGTGCTTTATATAGTAATAGTAATAGTATAGTAGTATAATTATATAGTATTTATATAGTATTTTAATACTATTCAACTAGATGCATATTTATTTAGTATTTTCATATGAATAAGTTGGCATTAATATTACATTTACACTGTTAATATTAATATTACATTATTAATATAAATTTACACTGTCTGAATCGTTCCCTATCGCCTACATTGTGTACATTCACATTCACTGTACAGGAAATACTAGCTACACTGTGAACAAGTGACCGATTTCAGCCACGGCTTCAGCGTCTATTTTATAGTGTAGGGGGCGGGCGCTTCGGATTCTAGAGAGCATTTGATTGGTCAGAAGATTTGATGAGAAGCTGAAGTACGAGGTGACATCAAAAAAATCATTGATCCATTTTGGCGGAAGTGACGAACTGCAAGCTTTGAATGCTTATATCTTCTAAATGCGAATTTTGTCACTGTTTTGGAACACACTGGCTTATAGATAACCTTAAGACTAACATATTGATACTAACACCCAGAAAACATTCATTTTGATTTCACAGGGACTTTAAATAGATCCATATACATTGAAAACTGGTATTTAATATTAAAACATTATTTTAATAGATGTATATTCATTTAATAGTATTGACGTTAAGATTCACTAGAATTGAAATCACAATGTGCACCCATGTTTGACAGCAGTCTGTGAACGTTTATCTTGTGTTTGTATGAAAATAATATGTCAAAGGCCAAACGCATGAAGCTCTTTCATACCTGCACACCTGTGAGAATCAGCTCCATTCTCTGCTAGCATAACCCTTCACACGCTAAAGCACAACACAAAAGATCCCGCTATCAGTTTAGCGATATAGGACGGGATTTCTGCCAGCTCAGCGTTAAGACTCTGAATACAGAACAAATCCGACTCAAAATTCACCTTAACAGTCCAGCGCGAGTTCCCGAGAGACGCTGACATCCAGCTTTCTGTGATGCTTTTATTCCCAAACGCAGCCCGAATCGCTGAGCTGGAAAATCTTATGAGCGTACTACTGCTTTGTGGAGGTTTTCACAAAAGTGGTAACAATATTTCACTCGTTTGTACATGAAGATAACATTCTTATCGAAGTTAACACTCCCATTTCTAATCACAAAGAAATGAACGTGTCATACAGTGCTTGACGTTCAATGTCAGGCCCACAGATTTAAGATAAAGACTGCTTTGGGCCATAAGAGTCAAGAATCTGTTCACACCGATCCTGGCTTTTTACAGTCTGTTTAGTCTGAGATTAATCTGCTTTAAAGCAGTCAAAACATGAACTGAAAAGATGTCTGTTAGGTTTGATACTTTCAGTTAGATTTGATACTTTCCAGGGCCACTGGAAATACTGGCACAGATAATAAAAGTTAGATTTAATAATAAAGAAATAATTTTAAAAAATAATAAAGCATTAAATAATATGTATTTTTAATGATATATAAAATTTTAATCTTTACTATTTTATAGTAAAGTATATAGTTTTTGACTTTGGCCTTTGACTCAGTTTTCAATTTCATAAAACACTTTTTGCAAAACAACACACAGTGCTTCATTTTGCAAGAGCTGTGAGGCATTTTGCATTTTGTGTGTGCAATTCTTGGATTTTTGTGTGTAAAGTTTTGAAAAAGTAAGCAAAAACAGTAAAACACACACACACACATACACACACACACACACACACACACACATATATATATATGTGTGTGTGTGTGTGTGTGTGTGTGTTTGTGAAATGAATCCTATATTATTTATTTTATTCTCAATATAGTGAGGATTGAAGGTTTGGGTGGCTCTTCTTGTATCTGGGCATCACAGGGCCAGTAAGGGACGTTTATCTGACTTTAATGAAGTGGCAGGACTCTGGTTTGGCTCCGCCGGATGTCAGGCGGTGGTATTTAGCTTTGTGGGACTCTGAAATGCTCCCTGAGTGGAAGAGACGTCGCAGATGGTTAAATGTCACTGTTGTATATGGGATGTGGAGAGTGGTTGGACATCTCATTAGTGTTATCACCTGCCAGAGGGACAGTCCTCCTCTCTTTCTCTCTCTCTCTGTCTGTCTGTGCTTTAGTAAAGGGTTTGGATTGAATGCAGTTTTGGCAGAGAGGGTACAGCATTAAAACTGTCAAACAATTATTATTATTATTTTTTCTTCCCCCACAGACATCTGGCAAAGATCAGACTGTACTTTACATGTAAAAGACTTTACTGTGCATGTAAAAAAACAACAACACTTATGAGACAAGAGTTTTTTTTTGTGCTACTTTCAAAAGTAATTAGACCTGCATCTAAACACTCTCATTCAGCTCTCTGTAATTATAACACCACACTTAATTCTACTTCTACACAATAAAAAAAATTTTTTACTCAGTATATATGTTTAACTGTACAAAATTACGGAATAATTAATTATTTTGGGGGGATTATAATTATATAAATAAGAATTTGAGAATTAGAGAGGTTTGTAAATATATTTTTCCTTCTATTCTCTCTATACATAATATGACAAAACTAGTAATCTTCTATTAAAAACTATTTAAACATTTACAAATAAAAATGCTAAAACACACACACACACACATATATATTAGGGGTGTATCGATACACGTATTCGTATTGAACCGTTCGGTACGAGGCTTTCGGTTCGGTACGCATTACAAACTGAACGATCCGATTCGTTGGACTAATCCTATTACATTTGGAAAAAACAAAACAGCTTAAAGTGTGTGAAATATAGACATGTGCCAGTATTCAGTAATGCAATATATCACGGTAATGAATATGTTATCGTGGGCACTTCAAAATACCGTGAATAAATATTTATTACAAATAATTCCGATTTTTTTTAATGCATTTTAAGAGTATTTTTCCCATCAACTGGTCACAATGCAGAACACCGCTGTATGCTGCGTGAAAAACGCATGCAAACTCTGATACTGTATAAACAAGCACGGATGAGAAGCTCTGGATGTAAGCGCACTTTCACTCTCTGACAGCAGATGGCGGTGAACAGTAGAAATGCAGCCATTACCTCGGAAACCGTAAACAAAGCAGCTGCCCTACTTTCTAAAACACGTTTAAATTATTTAAACAGCCATTCCGATTTTTGTATTTGCAGTGGTGTTCATCACAGTGGCAAGTACTTAAATATTTAGACTTAATAGGCTATTTATTTTCAAAAAATTTTGACATTTTAATTTGGACTACAACATGCCCTAGATATTGTTTGAAAATGTTTTGATTGTTTATTGTTTGGTCACATTTTTACATTAAGGCTCTATTAATTAACATAAGTTAATTCATTAGTTAACATAAACTGCCAATGAAAAATTCTTCTAAACATTCATTAATCTTAGGTAATTTCGATATATAATATCATGTTGTTAAAATCAAAAGTTACAACTGTTTTATTTAATGAACTAACAATTGTATTTTTAACAAAGATTAATAACCTCAAAATGCAAATGTAGCTAATTTAGCTATTGTTCATTATTAATGTTAATGCATTAACTAAGGTTAACTAATGAGATCTTATCGTAAAGTGTTACTTGTTGGTCTTTATAATTCTTTTGCACTTTAAACTGTGTGATTTTTTTTAACTTTATACATATCTTTATATATATTATTCATTAATCTTAGGTAATTTCGATATATAATATCATGTTGTTAAAATCATGTTGTTTTATTTAATGAACTAACAATTGTATTTTTAACAAAGATTAATAACCTCAAAATGCAAATGTAGCTAATTTAGCTATTGTTCATTATTAATGTTAATGCATTAACTAAGGTTAACTAATGAGATCTTATCGTAAAGTGTTACTTGTTGGTCTTTATAATTCTTTTGCACTTTAAACTGTGTGATTTTTTTTAACTTTATACATATCTTTATATATATTATTTTATTGTATGTAGGGCTGTCGTGATAACCGCAATATCGCAATACTTTTGACGAGCAAACCGCAGAGGAATGCAAGAACCGCAGCAACCACGATTTTTGCGTGTTTTCTTTTTCATGGGGTTATGCCCTTCTCGTTTTACAGTTCGTGCATGTGGACTGAATATTAAATAAGTTAGTAATGATAACTTAATGTGTACCATTATGATTTGTACAGCTGCTCCGTAGATTTGCACTTAACAAGCCTAAACAGACAACGAATGAGAGAGAGATCAGCAGAGCATGTGCAATCACTTGCGAGTCATATATATTCGTTAAAATAGGCTGTTATGTCCCAGGAAAGCCAAATCTCTGTCTTAGCATCGAATGAACAGTTTAAAGACTCACTCAAAGACAGTCCCTTTTCACCACCTTGTGGCGCAACAATCTAATTGCACTGACTGACAGCCCGTCTAGAACGCGCGCAGGTGGAAATATCAATAGAAAGTCTCTTGTCCAGTCGGATTCGAGGATCAGAACGAACTGTAATATATATAGGCTAACAATAGCCTAAAATTCTTATTGTCAGGTTTATGTTCTGTTATGTGGATCGTTATTTTGTCATTCTTTTCTGTTTACTTCACTTCCTGTTTCAACGCTATTTGGTTTCGGTTTCATTGGTTTCTGAATATGACCTCGTTATATCGTAACACATACACACACAGATTATATATAGAGAGAGAATATGTGGCGTCAGATGCAGAAAGCTTCGTCAAGCTTTACTTTCACTTTCTGTATAGAGAATTGAATTGAGATTAAGACGTTTACAGGCATAACTCTTACGCAAAGTTTGCACGTTGCTTGTGTGTGATATCCATTGGCTCGCCTTCATGGTTTAAAACAGAAATATTTCCAACATTGCGACGTAACCAATTAGCCCTGTACCGAACCGTGAATTTTGTGAACCGTTGCACCCCTAATATATATATATATATATACACTTTTTCAAAAGTAGACCTGTGTGCTCAGCCTCCATTGATTTCCCTCTGCAGATCAAAGTATCACTCCGGGGAAAAGGCCAGCCGTGAGACTTTCATCAACAAATCCCTGACCGTCCGTAACCCTCAACCTAAACCTAATAAACTCACTCCTTAACCACAACAGTGCATGATGGGAAAACGTTTGCACAGGCTTTAGTAAACTAAACCAAAGCCACACAAATATTTACACTGATGCCCGCTTTCACATTGGCATAGATGAGGTTTGTCCACAGCTGGCAGACTCCGCCATGTAATTTGGATGAGAGCGATGCTTTGAGACGGTCTAACGAGAAAAGTCTGAGAACAGGATGAGACACATCTCAGAGAAACACTAATGAGGGCTGGACAACAGACAAACAGCAGAGGACGGCTGTGTTTCTCTGAATACAGTCACATCCCTCCTCAGCCACTCTTCCCATTAAAGGCCCTTGTGCGTCGTCTGCGGCATGGAGATTGTTGCCATGACTGCGCACATTTACAGCTCCATGGTGACGCGACAAAAGCGGCCGTCTGGAGAGGAAGGCTGTTTGTACATGACGGGGGCGCATATTTGGGAATGGAGCTTTATGGGACGGACAACATTAGTGGACACTGACATCACTGCAAACATACTGATAAACAGACCTCTGAGTGTAACGAATAATGTATTCAAATTATGTCAAAAATATTATATATTATATATAATATTATATTATATATTAAATATTATAGCATATTATAGCATATAGAGCAGGGGGAATTCGTGGCCTAATGGTTAGAGAGTCGGACTCGTAACCCAATGGTTGCGAGTTTGAGTCTCGTACCGGCAGGGATTGTAGGTGGGGGGAGTGAATGTACAGCACTCTCTCCCACCTTCAATACCACGACTGAGGTGCCCTTGAGCAAGGCACCGAACCCCCAACTGCTCCCCGGGCGCCGCAGCATAAATGGCTGCCCACTGCTCCGGGTGTGTGTTCACGGTGTGTGTGTGTTCACTGCTGTGTGTGTGCACTTTGGATGGGTTAAATGCAGAGCACTAATTCCAAGTATGGGTCACCACTTGGTCACGTCACTTTCACTGTCACTTTGTCACTATATGCACTATATTTTACAATATATTGTGTGTGTGCTTAAAATATGTATAATATATTTTAGACAATATTGCAAAACACTGTAAAAACTAAGTATCAGGGTTATTATAGTTAACTACACAGACAACTAACTAAACATGAACAAAAACTATAATAATAATAATAATAATAAAGATATCATGGTTTTTGGTAATGTTTAGTTAGTTTTAGTATTTTGTGTTTTTGTCATTTTCATTAGTTTTTGTCATTTTTATAAATTTTTGATGTTTTTAAATATCTGTATCAGATATAAATCAGATAATATAATATATAATATAAAATAAATCAATTTAATGTTTTACTAAATCTTGTGTGTTGGATGATGTAAAGATTGGATAAGATGTAAAATATTGTAGAAAATATATATGTATTGGATGATAAATATATATTTATAACATAATCTTGTGTGTGTAATATATATATATATATATATATATATATTACAATCAGAGATCTATTTACTATTTATTTATCAAGTAAATACCAGAAAAAGAATGAAAACTTTATCCCACAGAAATCTTAGCATGCTTAATACTAAATACAACTAATAACTAATATATTAACCCTAATTTATAAAAAATTCTGTGGTTTAAAACATTTAACTTAAAGCTACATTATAAAAATGATTATGTAAAATGCTGCACATGGACATGAACTGTCCGATTGAACCAGTTCATTAAAATGAATCTTATTTATGAGAAATTTACATTTTAGGATAGCAAGCACTGATAACACCTGAGCATCATCCCTCGACAGTACAATACGAGACACGCATATTCAAATAAATAAATAAATAAACCCCCTACAAATTCTAGGCAAATAAGCTCATAAATATCTTCCCAGGAGCATCTTTGCGTTACTGTGCCATCTTCACCAAGCGGCAGGTGTGAAAGTGCTTGATTTGCGAGTGAAATGTGAGTGAATGCGTGGTGACAGAGCACATCTCTCATCTATCAGAGTCAGAGGTGATGAGAGCGAGAGCAGGACTGTCATCACACACTGACCACTAACACCACACCGCTCCACCTGTGCTGGGATATTACACAGAGAGACGCACGGATCCCACAGACAGACGCGTATCTGGAAATATGTAAGGAAAAACAGATTCACAGGCCAGAATACGAGCATGTGTGATGATGATTATATGGCTGAACGCTCAAACACTTTCTCATATGGATGTCTGACACTAGTGCAAAAACCACACACACACACACACACACACCATAAAAAGATCTTCACTTCACTTCTAGACAGCAAATGGAGACAAAAGTCTCCGGCTTCTCACCGCTTTAATCTCACGTGTCTCTAGAGTTTCAGATGAGATTTCTCTAATGTCTAAAAAACACTGCTCAGACACTAATGCCTGTAAGCAGAAGTCAGAGATCTCAATATGAACTCAAACATTTCTCATCAGATGATCTGAGCTGCTCAGGGTTCGATTTACAGCTCTAGAGTCTAACTGGAAAATGACCAATGACTCATTTGAGTTTGATTTTATTTCTCCTGAGGTACTGTATGAGAAACTAGGAGTCAAGTGAGATAAATTTGTCTAAGAGAATAAATAAAGTTGTCTAAGAGATCCATTAAGTCTCCTGAGCTATAATAACAATCATAAGTAATAATTTAACAATCAAAATAAAATGATCATTAAAAGTTTGGACAAATTTAATTTGTCTTATTTGTCTTATTCTGAAATATTTTTTTTTATTTAAATATATATATATATATATACTGTATATATATTTCAGATTTTATCATTTAAAACAATTTAATAAAAATACAGACTGTAAAAAGAAATATGTATAAAAATAAACTATAATAAATACAAATAAAAAATTATTTATTTTAAAATAATATAAATATTATTCAAAATTAACATTATAAAAGTAAATTGTATTATGAATATTTTATGTTGACTTTAATGCAAGAACTTTAACAATCAGTGTCTTTTGTGTATATATTATATTTTATTTTGATGATTTATTTTATGATTTTTTTTTGTATTTATTGCATTATTATGATTTGTTATGTAATGAAATTCATACATTTGCACAATAAATGTTTATTTACTAATTTCAAGAATTTTAATTCATATAATTTTTTTAAAAATACAATTAAAACATCAAAATCTCAGAAAAAAAATTAAAATATCAGAGAATCATAAACAAACAAATGTGCTATTAAATTACTGAAATATTAATCTCAGGGAGAAATCAAGTAAATATTTTAGCTTAAAGGAGTTTGACTGACAAAAAAGTCATGTCTTGCTTTAGTTCATGAGCAACATAATTCAAGTGTTTCCAAACAACTGACTGGTGCAGATACACAAACGTGACTGAACCGAAGCATGTTTTGATCAGGGGTGAATGTGAATGTGGCTTAGATAAGCAGGATAAACGCAGCGCTCCTCCGTCTCTCGTCCGTGAGGAAGGGAACAGGACTGCACCTGCACACTAAACATGAGATAAACACAAGCCCGAGAGAAGCGTGGGAAAGAATCTCTCAACACCAGCTCACATCTCTGATGAAAATGAACCATCACAAATATGCTCATGCCTTCTGCACACTTTTAATAGGCTTTCTGGAGGATCCTTTAAGATCCTGCACTAAAGTTCTTTTTTTTTACTTCCATAATGTATTTTTTATTATTATTTACTAGAGGTCGACCGATGTATCGGTTTTGCCGATTAATCAGCACCAATAGTTGATTGCTGGAACTATCGGTTATCGTCAAAAATCCATGCCGATAGTTTTCCCGGGTTGCGTCCATTGCTGGAGCGGCTGAGAAGGGTCTGCTGTCATTACACAGTGCGAGAGCGGCCTCTAGTGGTTGAAATCACTGACAGCACGTGCTATTTGTTTAGACACGTGATACTGCACGCTGAACAGAGCGGGAAACTTCAGACGCGGATTTAAATGCAGCCGACAGAAAATCCTGCCGCGCCACAGAGCGCCATTCACATAGTTTTCCTTTAAATTACATTATATTGGTCCCGAATCGTTGTTAATGTACATAATGAATTGTGTATTGTGCATTTTCAGCAAAACGTTTGTCTTTCTGTGGCTCGTACTGGTTTTGTTAATAAAGCACTATTTTAGTTTTTGTTCAGTATGAATTTTAAAACAACCGGTTAATTAATCGGTATCGGCCAGTGTGGTCCAACCTAGCTATCGGTATCGGCAAAATCCACTATCGGTCGACCTCTATTATTTACAGTACATGTCTCTCTCTCTCAAATGTATTTATTTATTTATTTATTTAAAATGTATTTTTAAATAATTCAATATTATTTCTATTATTATTTTAAATAAAATCTGCTTAAATTCTTGAAATCAGTTTTGCAGATAAATATTTATTGTGACCATTTATGAATTTTGGTACAATTTTGGAAAGTTAATTTTACTGACATGATTTTTTTTATATATAATATTAAAAAAAATATTTATTATTAAATTATATATTTTCCACATTTAAAATAATTTAATAAATTTTAACTTAAATACGGAAAATATAAATAAATAAGTAAACATGTCCAAACTTTTGACTGCTAGAATAAAAGCATTTTATTGCTTTTGGTTTGTTTTTATAGCTCAGGAGACTTAAAAGAGCACTATATATTAACATTTATTCAATTCTATTTTATTAATTTTTCATTCAATAATTCAAGTAATTCATTGAAAAATAAGGAAGATTAGTGACATCAATCAAAGAAAGCCCTTGTAGAGGCAGAGCAGATGATTGCAAGACAAACAGGGTCAATTTTGACTTGAGAATTGATTATTTGATTGAAATGATTGCTCTTTGAGAGCAGAATATACTCACAAAAAGCTGAAAATATTGAGATATTATTTTTGGCTATATTACCCGTCTCTAATGGACTCCACAGCGCTGCTGGTCTCTCAGTGACAATGGAAATAGAGCAATTCATATTCAGTGTCAGGAAAAGTGTGACAAGTGAGGGCAGAAAACACTGAATCCACTGATGCATAATGCATTCATGCACACATATCATTATTATGAACTCAGAGATTATTATCCTGTTATTTGAAAACATATCTAACTGGAAACGAAATATTGGCATGCTATAAAGTCTAAAATGACTGCAAACAAGAGCCAAAGTCATTCCATCAAATTAATTATGTATTAAATCAATCATATTCATGATGGCGCTCACATAGAAATGTTTGTAAAACAGTGATTAAACCTGAAATGCGAGTCTATTCTGAGCAGCAAAGGCTTTCAGAGGGAGGCCAAGGACGCGCTGGAGAACAGGCAGTGAGTGTCTGTAAGGATTAGTCGCTTCTTTTGACTGTGTGGGACTGAAACGGGCCGCGCTCATGCCCTCTTCTTCCATTTCCACAACATTTGGATCTCAACAGGACCCTAAGCATCTGTTTACCGGTCAGTGTGAACCCGCCATCTGCTGCATGGCCAATTCACAGCCTGCCGCTAGCGAACGCCGCCGTGTCACATTCAGAGAAAGACTTACGAGTGAAACCTAGCAGGAGGTTTTGCAGTAAGACTTCAAGTCTGCCAAAATCTTGCGTCATTCACTCACACAGACTTTGCACATGTCTGCCGGTGTTATGAGCGTAGGGCCCTATGAAATCTGTACATTTTCTCCCAAATTATGTTTTCTTCCCTCCATTTTAATTTTTCTGGATTCTGTTTTTTTTATGGTTACATTACATTATAGTAATCAAAAACCATATCTAATTAATTGAAATCATGAAACGTATCAAATTTTTTGCAGTTGCACTTGTATGTTTCAAAACTTTTTATGTTTATGTGCGTGTGTGTGTGTGAATGGATGTATATTTTGCTTATGTATGGACAGACGTATATGTATATATGTGCAAATGTATATCTCTTATTTTTTTGGAGTAGTATTATTGAATTTGTTTTGAAAATTTAGTTTTTATATTTCTCTGGTATTTTTGTATTTTATGTTTTATCTTGCAATTTTATCTTTCAATGTACTTTCTGCTATAATTCAATCTCAGTATTGCTAAGCAGAAAAGTAAATAAACTTCAAACTAAACTTCATTTCCATACTTCCATATTGCTCTCTTTTAAATGTGATGTAATAAGTTCTTTCCACATGATTCCATGCGCTGTTGCTGTGATGTAGTTAATTGTTGAATGCAGCTTGTAAAAGCACAGTATCTGCAGACGCAGTCGATCACTGAGCTGCTCTCACACTGCCGTCTGCGCATGCAGCCGCTCATCACGCTCACATCACGCTCGTAGTCATTCACTTCCCCTGAATGCGTAAGTGTTTTGCAGACCAGTATTCTGCAAGAAAATGCAGCTCTGTCAGTCTTTTGATGGTGATGCGGGCACGACCTCACTTCCTGAGCTGGCCATGATTTCCTGCCACAGGAGGAAGGCTTGTCTTCAGGTTGTGTTTCAATATCGTGATAATACCGTATACCGTGATAAAAGCATTAGCAATTAATCGCAACATGAAAATTTGATACCGGCATATCCCTAGTGTATATGATGATAATTTGTGCTTCATTGTTCATCCCTAGTTTTGATTTATTCATCCAAAATTTGCCAAATTTAATGGCATTCCTCTTTATACAGTAAACTCCATTTTTGTTACTGGATTCTGTGATTCTGCCCGTGTTTTCGCTGCAGGATGACGCACACAGTGAACTTTCATACTGATGGCATCACTAGAAGCACTAGTACAGATGTCTGACTGAGTAAACACCACTAACTAAACACAAACGCAATGCTAACATTTACCAGTATAAACGACCTTCATTAATGTGCACTTTCAATCCGCCGACGCTCCAGCTGATTTAAGGGCACTTTCACCCACATGAACCACTGCGTCAGTCCTAACGGGGCAGATGTCTGCGTTCGTCAGATTCAAACACACAGACGAGACCGCATGAGGACGGGCCGCTAGTGACGCTTCCTCTGCCGCTTAAAAGGCTGAAGTCGTGGTTAATCATCAGATGCCATACATGATGACTAGAAGGCTGATAAATGCATCTTCGGGGGAGAACTGAGAGCTCTTAACCAATCAGCAACACATCGGAGGGAACCGGCGTTGGCCTGCAGGTCCTCGTGACCCATGCCACTAGAGAAACACCTGACAGGAAAGAGTTCTCCAGCACGGCCCACGATTAATGCATGCGTGTCCATGATGCATCAATGCACAGCGCTTGTTTAGTGTTTGCACAAACAGGTGAATAAAGTGTCGACTCAATGCACACTACTGTTCAAAAGTTTGGAATAAATACGATTTTTTAATGTGCTTGATTTCTGAAGAATCGTGTGACACTGAAGACTGGAGTAATGATGCTGAAAATTCAGCTTTGATCACAGGAATAAATTACATTTTACAATATATTCACAATATATTCACATAGAAAATAGTTATTTTAAATTGTAATAATATTTCGCAAATTTTTGTTTTTACTATATTTTCATTGAAATAAATGCATCCTTGGCGAGCAAAAGAGACGTCTTTCAAAAACAATAAAAACATCTTCCAAACTTTTACCCATATGTAGTTCAGTTCAGCCTGTTTACATTGGATTGAATTTATTTGACTGCTATTTTAACCGACATTCCCTCTTTTACTTAATCGGTTATCAGTTTGAGTTTTATGATAGATGGTGTCCCCTTTAAGTAACTTATTTAGTTAATGTTTTTCATAAATTACTCAACCTTTTACACAACATCCCTTACGCTTGCTAACAAAAACAAAAACTAAATATTTAAAAGATTCAGCTAAAATAGTTTAATTTAGGACTGATTTTTAAAAAAGGGGGAAAATTACTAAAAACATTATTTTATTTCACTTTTATGTTTAAACAGGGCAAGGTGTAAGGGATTTCAAATTTTAAAAAATAATTATTACTATTTTTTTAAATTTGAACCCTTACACCCTTCCCTGTTTAAACATTAAAATGGCACTAGATAGCAATAAAAAAAACTAATAGTCATAAAACTATTTCTGTCATGACAACTCTCGGAGGGATTGGCATGGTAATGTACATGACAATGTTAATGTGTTCAGTCTTGGTGGAATAGATCTGCTACGCTGCTGCGGCAGACTTGCTACTGCCAATACATCCACAACATGCTGCTGTGAGCATGTAATAAATATTGCTGCTGCAAATATAACATGCATGAAATAACCCCCATATAGCATACATGAATCACCTCGTGGCAGATCTATACAGGTGGAGCTGGAGAAGGTGGAGGGTTTCTGAAGCAAGCTGCAACTGCTACGGCAAGCATTAGTCATATATTTGAATGTTGAGCAGCGAGCTCATTGGCTACCGATACAGGAGAGAACCAATCAAGCTGTGCCATGTGATAATGATGTCATTAGGTCAGATTGAGTTAGACCTATCGGACTGCGCCATCTAGAGTTTCATGCCAGAACTCTGTATATATCTAAATTATAAAACTATATATGACTAGTGATGGATGTTAACTCCAGGTGTAAAAAGATGACAGTTACGATTGTCTCACTGCTGCAGGTGCACACAAGTGTAAATCTGAAGACATACAGTAACATTATTTTATAATTATCCTTCTCCGGTGGCCAAATGTGAACCACCGCCACTGTCAAATCTGCTACTTTACCATAGAGAGAAATTTGTTGAGTTTACCGGGAGGTGTGGAAACACGAGAGCTTTTCATAAAGCAGGTTAACACTGCTGACAGGCTGCACGGGTACGAGAAAGACAACAGCTGGTGATCAGAGAGAGAAAGGGTGATTTCTGTGTGGAGCAGTATGTAGCTTAACACACCTATTTTTATCATGACATGGGAGTCTGTTGTGCATAAACTGATGACATAAATCAACAACATATGATGAAATCTGGAGCTGCTGAGGAAAGCAGGAGGGAGACACTCGGATGTAAAATCTGCTCATTCAGCACCATGGACAGCAGCAGCTGCTGAAGCCTGTCAGGAATATATCCAAGTCATATTTCATCCCAAAAAATAAGATTTTCTTATATATTCTGACAGTTAAACACAAAATGAAACATTTGAAATCAATTCAAATGTGATGTTTTATACTACAGTTTCTAGTCAACTTTGGAAGACTGTCCTCTTCCTAAAAGTAAAGTCGTTTCAGAGGTGGAGCAAATGAACATGGATGAAAGATTATCAACACAAACATTTCTGGAATAACATGCACTGATGAATTGTTCGAAATAAGGAACATGTATTAATAAAAGTACATGGAGTTATTTTTCTCTTATTTAAGCACATATCCCCCTCCAGTTCTCATTACTGTAATGAAACTGATTCTCATTAGTGCAAGGCAAGAAACTAATTAAATGTTATTTTAACTAGTTTTTTTTTGCATCATGACAGTGTTCTGCTGCATTTAAAGGCACAATATGTAAGATTTTTTTTATTAAAATATCCCAAAACCACTAGAACAGTGTTATATATTTTGCTGACTTGTGTACTTACATTAACCCAAATGTTTTGAAGAATGTTTAAATCCAGAGAAATAAGCAATTTTAACTAGTGTAACGGACCGTGTCCATAGTGTCATTGCGTCGCCTGCCAATGACGTCATAACCTCTCGATTTTTCCGGTTTTATTTAGTTGAAAACATGGAAACCCCAAAGACACTTTAATATGTCATGCATTTTATTAGACAGGTGATGAACACACAGAGTAGCATTATAACGGAACTTTCAATACACTCAAATGTATCTAGTATAAAACAGCGCTGTTTTACCTCACATACGCATGACCGGAAGAAGCAGAAGCGGTCAACTGTGGCATAATAAAAGCTCTGCTGCTATCGAGCCATGTATCGCGCTCGTCCTTCATTAGCAATCACTCCAGCGGCCTCGTTTTGCTTCAACTTTTAGCCCCAACCTGCTTCATACTACAGTGACCTTAATAAGTCTTTAATACATTAGCTCATCAATTAACATGATTTGTGCCCGAGTCCCGTCGGATTGCATCGGCTGTGGGGATAAAGACGACAACTCCCATGACTCCACACTTACATATTGTGCCTTTAATGTCTTAATGGATAACATACAATAAAATAAAATACAAATTTAATGTAAAATAAAAAAAAATTAAATTTAAAAATAAACAAAATAAAATGTAAAATAAAGCAAATATTTATATAAAATAAAAAAATTATAAAATTGTATAAAAAAGAAAAGAAAAGAAATTCATTGCATCCAGACAGGATGCTTTTCATTGCTGTACTGGAGTGAATCTAATGAGAATAATTGAGAGCTCATTTATAATTTAAATAAATAAAAAATAAATAAATAAATAAAACAACTGTAAAACATCCACATGAATTTAGGCAAAATCTGCTTAACTGCCATTAAAATAATGGCACAATGCAGAAATATTTGTTATTAATCCTAAAAAACAAAAACAAACAAAATGCCATTTGTGATGAAATTATATTATTTATTATTTTTTTCCCTTCCAAATTTGTAGTGAAATATAATCTGGACGTCAAAACAGGAATAAAAGTCAAAGCTAAAAAAATTTAAATAAACAATCTAATTTAATGGTCCGAACAGCAGCCAGTGTGTGTTTGCACGAGTGTTTGACAGCGCTGAAGCTTTTAATTGAATCGAAAGGGCATGTGAAAGATAAATGTTGTTAAAGATATCATTCATCTTTACCAGATAAACACACACACACACCTGTCATCAGTCTCTGTATGGCTGTTATTGACTGTTTGCACTCGTGGCAGGACGGCCACCACTGAATGTACAAGTATAATTAATAAGAGCCAATTACAGCTGATCCACAACACAAAGGTGGCGCGCGTCCGTCACTTCTCATTTATTTGCTAACAGGATATTTGGCAGAGCTGGACTCAATGAAGCAGGACCACATCAAACTACTACGCTGACATCTGAGATGTTGATAAGAAACTACCAAACCCTCACGCTTTATAACCTTCACACATGAACTGTGATGAGCTGCACTAATGTTTGAAGAACATGTCTAAATCATTCAGTCTTCAGTTGTTGTTCTCTGATAATGGAAACAAGAAAATCCAGCCCCTGATTATGATGATGATGATAATTATAACAAATATCTAATTTAGCTGCTATTGGATTCTGTGTAAGTGATCTCAGAGGATGTCAGGGCAGCATGAGCACATTTAATAGCAGCAGATCTCATTTGAGAGGGTGTCGTGTTCAGACCGATACACCGCATCTGCTGCACTCCGGACAATGACATCATACTCAATTACAGCAATTAAAGAGAGGAGCGGCCACAAATAAACTATTACACTATTGATATACAAGTGATATAAAGTGCAAGACTTGATAGGCTGTTCTGAGTGGTTGCTAGGTTCTTCTGGGTGGTTGTTAAGGTGTTGCTAGGCATTCTGGGTGGCTGCTATATGTAAGAAATAACATGTGGTTTATTGTAAAGTTGCTAATGTGTTGCTAGAGTGTTCTGGGTGATTGCTATGGTATTGCCAAGGTATTATGAGCGGTTTCTATGGTGTTGCTAGGGTGTTCTGGGTGGTTGTTATGGTGTTACTAGTTGTTCTGAGTGGTTGATATGTAGGAAACGACTTGTATATTATAAAGTTGCTATGGTGTTGCTAGGGTGTTCTGGGTAGTTACTATGTAGGAAATGAGATGTGGTATATTATTCCGTTACTATGGTGTAGATAGGGTGTTTTGGGTGGTTGCTGTGGTGATATTAGGGGGTTTGGGTGGTCACTATGGTGTTGTTAATTGGTTCGGGTTGTTTCTATGGCATTGCTAGGGTGTTCTGGATGGCTGCTATAGCTTTGCTAGGGTGTTGTGGGTAGTTACTATGTAGGAAATGAGATATGGTATTTTATACAGTTGCTATGGTGTAGATAGGGTGTTCTGGGTGGTCGCTATGGTGTTGCTAGGGGGTTGTGTGGTTGCTATGGTGTTGCTAGTGGGATCAACTGGTTGCTATGGTGTTGCTACGGGGTTTGGGTGGTTGCTATGGTGTTGTTAGAGTTTTCTGTGTGGTCACTATGGTGTTGCTAGAGGGTTTGGGTCGTTGCTCTGGTGTTGCTATGGGGTTTGGGTGGTTGCTATGGTATTGCTACGGGGTTTGGGTGGTTGCTATGGTGTTGCTAGGGTTTTCTAAGTGGTTACTATGTTGGAAATGAGATGCAGCAAATTATACAGTTAAATAATACAGTTTGCAGCTTATTATACAAAGACATTTCATTGCAGAATGTCACGACTGACCAATCACAATCAGGTTTTCCAGAGAGTACATTATGAGATCAGAACATATATTTAATCTTATATGCATGTACAGTATGTGTCTATATTTCCATGAATGCATGTTTGATATCCACAGGGAAGCGGCTGCAGCACTGGAGCTCGTGCTGATGGTCAGGCCTTGAATCTTTTACAGGCTTTTACTGTAGTATTAACAAGCTTTAAATCAAAGACAGAGTGAGTTATAGAAACAGCAGGAGTTGCACAGCTCAAAAACAAAACCACTGAAATATCAGGCAAGCAGACAGACCTCAAGGACGCCCTTCAAATATTAAATCAATATAACACATGTCTACTGCTGCTATTTATAAACCAGAAGTGCAAAAATATTTGGCTATCAATAAGAGAAGAATGACAGATCAGGGACAAACTGGGGGGAAAATCCAAAAATCTCATGCACAATATTTCATCTTTCAACATTTTTACAGTCTCCATATGTATGGGATTACATTTGTGCCAATTAAAATGAATGTAATTTTTCAAGAAACTTATGAAAATATAAATTGAAACTGAATAAAATGTCTTTGAAACTGAAAAAAAAATAAATGCAGGCAAAATCTTTGACTTCGTTTTTAATACACTGCATGTTTTGCAACTGTTTTCTCTTCTTTCATTAGCTGATCTGTACTTACAAATGCGCTTCCAGAGTTTTTATTTACGCTTCTAAAGTTTTCCTTCGCCATTCTGACAGAAATCTCTCGTGGGGGCGGGGCTAGCAGCAGTGTGTTCTCATTGGCCATTTTAATTGGTACAAATGTAATCCCATACATATGCTCTCTGCTAAATATCTTAATTTTCAATTCATGATAAACAAAGCTAAACGATGTAAACTGGTTTAATTCTGCATTATGTTAGTAAATTAAATTCATATAAAATTTACTTTAAATTTAAGAAAAAAATAGAAAATAATACTTATTTTAAGGACTATTATTTTATTATTTTATATTTTATTTATTTTTTTATTTGTAAATTTTATTTATATATTTATGTTGCTATATGCGATTATTTTCACAATTTTCATTATTCTGTAATATGTATTTTTTTTATTAATTCATTCATTAAAATGATTCAATCTAGACACAATATTTTTACTGTTAAAGCCAACATAAATTAAATTCAGTACAATCTATAAAAAAAACTGTATAAATGCTTTGTATTTTAAATAATATACCATTATTTATTTATTTATTTTTTATTTATTTTTTGTGGCAGTGTCACATTGCAGAAAAGTCTTAAACTCAATGTTCCTTAAACTGGCACTTACTTATACAAAATATTGATTTGGCTATCGAAAAGAGAAAATCAACAGATCAGGGACTCATGCACAATATATTATCTTTCAACATTTTTATGTCTCCATTTGCTCTCTCCTCATTTTCAAATTATGATAAACGATGTAAACTGGCTTGATTCTGCTCTATGTAAGTGATCCAGTCTCCATTCAGATATAAAGATGCTGTGAGTTTCTGAGATGCAGTGCTGAGCTCCAGTGTTTCATATCTAGGCCAGGCTAGAGAAAACCCAGCGCGGGCTGAACTGAAGCCGGTGTGCTTTAGATCAATGACCCGGTGTCTGCCCCCTGCTTCTGTGCGCCGCTATCGGACAGCTGGCATTAAGAATGAATGGAGTTGTGTCCTGATAGTATTAATTAAACAGGGCAGCTATTGAGCTCCTGTGGCAGCCATATTAACGGGCTGCTTCTGTAATTAATCAGACGGGTCTCGCTGTGGTTTGCCTAACCTCAACACCTCTCCTCACGAGCCGTACCTTCACAAGCTCACAGGACACACTGAGTGTCAAAACGTGTCAAAAAAGAGCAACGACTCAAATAACTGCAACAAATAAGAGCATTCATTCCCACAGAATTCAAGCTGGATCTCGCCCTCATATAACTCAAAATGTGCTTATTCCTTTTTATCTGAAACACAAAAATAGATATTGGGACTATTACTTTTGTTAGTTTATTTTAAGGACCATTATTTGACGTATCATTTTATTATTATTATTATTATTTATTTCTTTATTTTGGTTTTGTGGCATTATTTTTATGATCTGCATATTTCTGTAAAAGGTAAAAATGTTTTTAGTTCAATATTGGAGTTAAGTATTAATCAGTTAAATGCTAATCATTTTCATACAGTGAAAGTAAATGGTGACCAGAGTCCAAAAAAGAAATAAAAATAGCATAAATATATAATAAAAGTACTCAATATGATTCCATATTCCAATCAGTTTCCCTAAAGCTCTTTTTGATAAGGCCACTGAGAGAAAATGTCCCACCGCCGGTGTCTTTACTTAGATTCGCTGAAATTATTACTCAACCTTGAAATGTATTTTTTATGACTCAATCTGGCAACCGCAGCAGGAACAGTGCCAGTCAGATGATTGTGTGGGACTGTGATTATTGGACATAAATCTGCTGCCCCAGGAGGCCTATACGACCGTGAGAACCATATCACGCTATATTACCTTTTATCATCAATGAACCCATAAGGTGAATCTCAAGAAATTCAGGTCATATTTAATCCCAAACTAAAAAATAAAAAAAATTTAATTAATTATACTTGAATAAATAATATGATGCTTTTTTTAATTGATATACTGTAATGCAAAAAAAAAAGTTTGGTAATATATTAAGTAATATTGTTTACTATTTTAATTTTAATTATGAATTTTTTAATTATATTTGTAAATGGGTGTACATATATGTATATGCACATATTTTAAAAATGCTACATCAAATTTTAATGTATTGTAAAATCTGAAAATAAAAATGTGAACATTTGAAATTAATAGTTTTGTTTTCACATTTATATATATATATATATATATATATATGAGATCAAATCTGATCTTTCTTTAAGTACTTTGTGCTGAAGGGAACCATTGTACTTTTTCAACTGTGTAGCCCAGAGACATCCAGGTATGTGTCCGAGCAGGGGATACACTTATTAAAGAGAAAAAAGAAAAAAAACAAGTAAAGACCTAATTAAACATGCAGGGTTCGATACACTTATTTTATATTTCTAGCACTTGTACATGCATTTATACTGCACCCATAAAAAAATTATCTGTTAATAGTGTAAAATGATTGCAAACAGTGGAAATAATTTGAGATCAAACTGTGAATAATCAAAAGTGAGAGAGTGGGGTTGCATGATCAGGTCCATCACTCTTTTGAGTGTGTGTGTGTGTGTGTGTGTGTGTTGGGTGAGCCAGACATAAATACCAGTCAATTTAATAATTAAATACACTTAATGGCTGCGATCAGCGCACCTCCTAATTATAACCATGGCCGCTATTAACAGATGTCGGCCCTCGGTGCGGAGAGAGGAACTGAATTAATGTCAGGCCTGCCCTGCGTCACATCCACGCCGTTGCCCAGGGAGACCAGCGCTCGAGATACGAGCGATACGAGAGATAGCAGAGGTTTGACACGTCTCGCTAACCGGCTCATATCAAGCGTTATGCGCTTCAATAAACACAGTTTCAAGGGAAACTCCACACAAAAAAACTCCTGTGTTTTCTTTCTTCCATGGAGCAAAAATGAGAGGTTTTGAAGTTCATGCTGCTCTTTTCAATACAATGAAAATACAGTGATGACAGGCTGTCAAAATCCAAAAAGACTGCAAAACTGCCATAAAAGTATCATGAAAGTAGTTCAAACGACTCGTGTATTATATTCTAAGACTTTTGATGGTTTGTGTGAAGAAAAAAAGCAAGCATGAGTTAAAAAAAAGAAGAAACAATGAACTGAAATGTATCAATGAGTCAGCGCAGCAGTCTATCTCACGAGAGTGACGTCACTTCTATAGATCAGCTGTAAATGAAACGGCTCAGGTGTTTCAACAGCTCTTGGAATAGACCTGCAACATATGTTGCATGCATTTTGTGAAAACAGTTACCATAACTTGTATAGTGTGTAGGAAAATATCTAGATGTCAGGTGTTTCAGGTTTCTGAAACTGATTTGAATCAAATCGACTGCAATGAGCAGAAATATGACAAAACTGCATGCAACTGTTACAAGAACATGAGCGCTGTGAGCATGATACAACATGTTGATTTTGCTAGAGTTGTTATTGTTAACTAAATTAATGATTTAATATTAAATATTAAAAATATATTAAGTGAAATTAAACTTAAAATATATTCGATGGAAAAACAAACAAAAAAAAATTAGAAATGTTGCCTTGGCAACTAACTTATTTTTAAAAACTTATTGAAGCTAAATGAATTAAAACACTGAAATTAAAATGAAAACTGAAAACCAAAATAAAAGCTAATATAAAACATTAATATTAAAATCATATAGAAATAATACTAAAATAACAAATAGCATTCCAGTCAGGCTAAAACACGTGGTATATTATACAGTTGCTTTGGTGTTGCTATGGTGTTCTGGATGGTTGCTATGTAGGAAATGAGATGCTTAAATGTTGTGTAAACATTTTATTCTGAAGTCTGTAATGATTTTTAACTGCTAAGGATGTACCACCAATCCTGAGATCCGATTGGCTGATATCTGTTGCATCCATATTTCACAGCCAAAGTGAAACTTCCACAAAGACGGCATTCAAAATGTCACCTGTCTAGACAAGCATGAAAAATAATGGACAGCCGGCACCGTCTCATCCATCGGGGCGTTTATAAAATGCAAATTCTCTAGAATAGTATTGATGCATTATTTGTCATCTTCTACTGAACGTCAAAAAAAAAGCTTGAGATGTTCATTGGTTGCATGAGAACATGATGACCTGTCAAACACAACATCTAGCCGTCATTTAACACGCAGTGTTGGTGTTTCTAATCACACTGCATCATTTTCGTTACCCGTTACTCGCCAGGGAAAGCCGCTTCTGTACTTTATCACTGCTCATTCACCATCAGAACGACAGGAAGATGACAAACGAGCTTTAAGAGGCTGTTAAACTCATTTGACGTGAGCTGAGATTAGCAGGACTGCCTTGGTTTGGCTGCTTATAAATCACTCTATGTATGCAAAACTCTCACTCTTAATACTACAGAAATTCTTCAAACAAAAATGAAAAAAAAAAATGCTGATAATTTACCCACTCTCAAGCCATTCAAGACGTAGATGAGTTTGTTTCTTCATCAGATTTGGAGAAATGTAGCATTCGATCACTTGCTCAGCAATGGATCCTCTGCAGTGAATGGGTGCCGTCAGAATGAGAGTCCAAACAGCTGATAAAAACATCACAATAATCCACTAGGCTTGCCGTGATAGACGGTGCTGATGGTGATACCGTTGTTAAGCCGCAACACCGGTTACGCCACTTGCCCACTGCAGCACCGACCCCCACCGTCGTTTTGATTTTTTTATAGTAATAAAAATCATTTAGTTCAATAAAAGAACAGACACTACAGTTAAAAACTGAACGCGGATGCTCAATGTAGCGTGCCGAAAGACAGTCGCATCACAGATCTGATTTCATTTATCCAGTGAGGAGAGTGAGTCGAGCTGACTGACAAGAAGAGTGGGGTGAGACAGACAAGACGATCGCGGTTGATTTAGTTTTGAAACGAAATGCAAAAGCACCCGTTTGGCAGTATTTTGGATTTTGAAAAGTCTGTTGACTTTTGCCGTTTATCTAAAGTGATTTTGGAAGTGTTTTTAAACATTCGTTTAATTGGTTCCACAGTGTTTGCTGATTTTATTTAAACTTTGTGTAATTTATTTATTTTATTTGACATCAAGGTGTATGCCGTGCCTCCAAAGCTTTCTTATTTGTTTTGCTAATAAACGTTAAGTGAAAATAAAATGTGCACGACGCTTTTGCAAGCTATTTAAAAGCGAAGGAAAGCGAGGAAAACGCCTGGCCTAGATATGGCCTAAAAAAAAATCCCAGATTTTTTCACAAAAAATCCGATTTACGATTTAAATCGATTTTCCCCCCCTACTTAAAATCAATCTGCAGATGACAAAGAAATTGTTCAAAACAAGTTTTAAATTGATTTTGTTTTGATTTTCCCTTCTGGGATTTGATCTGGATTTCCCCCTTGGGGTTAAAGTGCAAACAGAAACAACAAGCCAAAAAGACAAGATGGCAGGCCCTGCCATTGTAAACAGTGAAAATGCAACATAACATAACATAACATAAACTGTAACATAACATTCTTATCATACCGGATACAGTTTGTAAATGTTTGTAAGACTGTAGGTCAGTGGTCTTCACTATTTTTTTCATGGGAGCCGCACTGATAGGGCAAAGTCAATCAGAGAGC
>NW_015626385.1:408769-426643 GCF_001515625.1 Sinocyclocheilus rhinocerous
AGCAAGTGTAAATATCTTTTCTAGTCTATATTTCCATCTTGTAATGCCGCCGGTTTAGTATTTTTATTTTTTTTAAAATATAAATTATTTGTAATAGAGCAGACACTGTCTGACCGTGTCTACACCGGACACTACAGTTGCAAATCATCTGAACGTAGTGTCAGTACAGTTTGTCATAAATAGAACGAGGCATCAGTTTACTGATGGGGATCGTGTCGCATCGCGCTGCATCCAGTGTAGACAACATCACTGGGTTCTATTGTCTTTTGTCGGATCGTGCCACTCGCATCCGGTGTAGACATGGTGCGAGTTTTTTTAATGGGTTATGGTATAGCCCTGCTTGTTTTTAATGTTTTTATGAAATATCTGTATTGACTGCATGATCATATCATCGTATTATTTACTGCCATGCGAGCCACAAAGTAAAGCTTGGCGAGCCGCGCAATAAGTAACACTGCTGTAGGTTGGTTTTTGGCGGGTGTGCTTGTGCTGCCGCGGTCTTGTTCATTTCGTAGGGCGCAACATCTCTCTCACTCGGCAGCATGCCTCTGTTTGAGGTGCTGCAGTAAATTGGTCGTACTGCTACCTTTGCTAGCAACAGACTTCAAACACACTTTGCAGCGAGGTGTTGTTTGTTCTGCATCTGACGCAGCAAAACCGAACCAATTCCAAATTACGGATGACACTGTGCCTTTCTTGGGAACGAGTTCTTCCCTGCTCGCTGCCATGTTGTTTGTGTATCTCTATGGCAAACGCGAACAAGTCTTCACTAGCGTTCATGCTTGTGGTTGCAAGATATTAAAAACACCAAAACAGAGCTTTTCTCATACAATTTCTGCCCTATGTTTTACTTAATCTGTGCAATCTGGCAACCCTGCGCGCGCTCACTGATGGCGGAACGTACAACAAACGCTGATGATATGAAAACATGTGCTGGAGTTTAGCGATCTCTCCACAGCAATATTCTGCTTACATGAAAGTGTCATACAGCCAATGTGTGTTTTTTCATAAGCCACTTGTGCTGTTTGTGCAAGCAAATCTGCCATGATCAAACTTTCACCGAGTTTCAATAATGGATCTATTGTGTTTGAGGAATAAATGCGCTTTTGCGACCTGTGGCAATATAATGGGGAAAATGTACATAAATTGGAATTGTTGGAAGTTATAACAATTATAAAAAGTTTATAATTGTTAAAAAGTATATAAAGTTATGGAGTTTCTAAAGTTTTTACCAGTTTTCATAATGTTAATCAGTTGAAAACGGCATGGCAATGTTAGTTTTCAGTGTGTGAGTGGGATGGGAAAAAACCCTGCCATAAGTCTCGAGATATGTTTTTTCAAAGTTGAACTTGCATTAATTTTACTTGCATTTAATTGATATACGTCCCTCTAGAAAATGTGCGAAATTTGCGTTCTGTATGAATGGTTTGGTTTCGGTTTTGACGTAAACAACATCTTCTCCGCATTGATGTTCTTTTTTCCACTATATTTTTAGGGGCGCGAGGATTGGAATTGGGAACCGCTGGCATATCGGATATCTGCAAAAATCTAATATCGTGCATCCCTAATAATAAAAATAATAATTATTATTATTATTATTGTTGTTGTTACTATTATTATAGCAAAAACACATAACAAAATTACTAAAACCTAAAAATTTAAATGAAAAGTGAATAAAAGCTAATTGAAATATAAACAAGTACAGCTATGACATTGCTTGAATGTTGAGTGAATAATGACTAAATAGTGAACCATCCCTAAAAAACACACTCTCAAGGCGTTTTACTTAGAAATTCATCCAAGATGATGGACAACATAAATGTTGATTTTAATATACTATAAAATCATTTTCATCTTGCATCTGAGCTGAATTCTGACTAGTTTGCAGAAGGAGAGAGAGTTGGCAGCGACCTGCACAATAGAAATGAAATTCATTTGGGTAATTTGCTAGTCAGGCAGCCAGCAAATGGAAGCTGCTCGCACATTAAAGCTCAGAGTCAGTAATGGAGAAGAGTAAACAAGGTTTGGTGGCACACGGGTCAACAGCAGCATTAATAATGCTGCGTGGTACCGGCACGGCACGGCACGGCTCGGCTCGCGTTTCCACTGCAGTTTAGTATTGCTTTAGAGTGGGCGGGATTGTTCACATGTCGTTAGTTGCGCCGCATTCAGCGTCGCCCCATCAAGCTCTTGCTGGATCCGCTCCTCTGTGTACCATGCCGGACCATGCAGTGGAAAAGCGCCATTAGAAGGCAGCTGCCTATGTAGGCAGTAGACAGCAGGGCAGCTCGGGAACAGAGACACTAAAAAGATGCACAAGTAGAGAGAAAGAAAGGCAGAGCATCAGGACGAGGGAGGAGTTGTTGGCATGATGGGAACCTGAAGGACGAGCGTCTGATGGATGTGCTAAAAGAGACACACATTAAGGAAGAAAGCGACTCCCACTCCTCCGCTAAAGCTCGACACGCTTGTAATCAAATGTCAGCGGTGGGGAATAAACTGCCAAGCAGCACGTCTGAAATTCAATCAGAGGCTTTTCCCGGGACTCTAATGTGATTTGGAGACTAATGGAGTGGCCTCCTCCGCAGCGAGACCTGGCTGGGCGTTAGGGGTGACCCGTCGGGCGGGAGGTAACGTCTCTGAAAGCGTCTGATTAGGAGTGAGCAGGTGTTAATAGAGTCTCGCTGGCGTTAGGAAACTGAAGTGGTTTTAAGACAGGAAGCCCTAATTACCAGGGGATGGCAGTGACGGGAAAGAGCAAACGAATGAGAGCCACTTCACGGTCCTGTGAGGAAGAGGGAAAGAGAATAAATAATCCAGGCTAATTAACTGGCATTACCGTTCTGCTTCAGTTCTCTTTGCCGTGCCGCCTATGACGTTTGTCTTACGGTGGATGCCGCATGAGGAAGAGCAAAACACAAGATTAAAATGAGAGTCTGGGGCATTTGTATTCAGAAACTTGGTGAGATGGTCCTGAATAATGTGGAAAATGTTTAAATATTATATAAAGTGTAAGGTGATGCAGAATGTTATGTTTAAGTTTCAACTTTGTCTCAGATGTTTCTCCTGCAGTTGCTTAGGAGAAATACATACCTGGGACGTACTAATATTAAAAGTCTTGCCAATAAAAATAAGCAGATGAGAAAACAATACAAATGTTGTGGCTGATAATCAATGGCCAACATATTTGTGTTGAATCTCATGTTTTGCTCCGGTCGGCTCAGTGTTCCTCTCTCTGAGGACTGCTGCTGTTGTCTCGTGAAACACCGCTGTCTTTAGAGATGAACACACAGGAGAACAAGCGCCCTGTGGTCTCTGGTAACACTGAACACACCTCCAGTCATCCATCATTGTGCGGCTGATGAAAGGACTCTGGCTGCTGATGTGACAGACACAGATGACGACACTACAAGTTACCGCTCACCTGTCAATCAAACGAGTCGACACGTAATGAATATGCATAATTATATATTCTAAGGCAGCATTACATGTATACTTCAAGAATGCATTGCACTTTGTACAGTGCTGATGGAAGTTCAATCAAACTGTAAAGTCCAGCCAAAATGCCACTGATGTAACAGATAACAGATTGTCAAAATGATGCTCTGTTTTGGTCTAGTTATGAATTTGATCAGTGGCAAATATTTTGAGAAAATATAAGATAATGTGTGTTTTCATGATTGATCACTAATGTCCTGTATGGAAACAAGCCACCAACGGTTACTGGAAACCTCAATGATAAGATTTGTCCATGCAGTGCTGGGAAGAAGCTTTTAGGCCGAGAGGGAATTGTGGGCAAAACAATATCCGATGTTCATCTCCTTTTCTATTTGACCGTAGAGAAAAATGATACTCTTTTGCAAAATGTCACTCAAACCAAGGCATTATTATAGTAATATAATATAAAATAAATTTATATTTAAAATATAGCATTATTTATTATTAAACATTATTAAAAATTATAAAAAATAATATATAAAATAATTTAAATTGTATACAGTATACACACATATATTACATTACAAATTTAGAATTATAATATAATTATTAGAAATATCTATAATATATATTTTTAGATTTTTCCTAAATTATTGAAAATAATTACCTGAGATTCAATAGCTGTTCCACTTTGGCTTGTGGTAACACTGTCACCTCAGTGGTGCATCCTCACATAATTAAACTCATCACTACAATTTCAGCGAGCCCCATCTGCAGCTATTTGCCTTTCTTACAGAAAGCCGTTTGTCTTAAACGTCAAATTGGTTTTGAAAAACCATGGCAACGCACTCGATCTAGCATCTTCTGGAGAGCGCGAGCGAACAGCGAGCGGTGAAGTACCTCAGTGGCTTACATTTATATTTTATAGTTATAAATGTTAATAATGATAAAAACACAAAATATAATATTATTATTATTAAATATATTCATATATAAAATATTGAATAAATATTTTAATTTTAAAATGTATAATTGTAAAATTTATTGTTTTAAAAATTATATTATATTTTATGTATTATTAATATCTTTTATCTTATATTTTATAGTAATATCTATAATATATATTTTTAGATTTTTCCTAAATTATTGAAAATAATTACCTGAGATTCAATAGCTGTTCCACTTTGGCTTGTGGTAACACTGTCACCTCAGTCGTGCATATATATACACACCATATTATATGAATTATTATTCAATTTATTATTATATATTTTATATATTCTTAATATCTTTTATCTTATATTTTATACTAATATCTATAATATATATTTTTAGATTTTTCCTAAATTATTGAAAATAATTACCTGAGATTCAATAGCTGTTCCACTTTGGCTTGTGGTAACACTGTCACCTCAGTGGTGCATCCTCACATAATTAAACTCATCACTACAATTTCAGCGAGCCCCATCTGCAGCTATTTGCCTTTCTTACAGAAAGCCGTTTGTCTTAAACGCCAAATTGATTTTGAAAAACCATGGCAACGCACTCGATCTAGCATCTTCTGGAGAGCGCGAGCGAACAGCGAGCGGTGAAGTACCTCAGTGGCTTTTGCTGATTTCTCTAAACTAATTGTAACCTGCAGCCACCCGGCCAAATGAGATTAGAGCGAGGAATTAAAAATGAATGGGGATATCCAGCCAGGTGAAACAGCGAGCAGTGGGTAAAAGCAATTAGGAGAAACCGTAACCCTGCGCCGGTGAGGCCTGAGGGATGTTTGACGTCTGGTTGTGGGTTTCAAGCCCCAATCTGGAGTTACACGATGACTGCGGGTTACCCCACTGAGGCCTGACTCGGGGACACCCACAAAAACCTGGCCTTTCCATCTCTCCTTCCAAAGGTTCAGCCAAGTTCCTGACTCGTTAAGGTCTGGTAAAGGGCCGCTTTGAGGCCTGTGTGTTATTGGGTTGCTGTTTTTCCCGCTGGATGCCTTCTAGACTGGTGGATGCACTGGAGCCATTAAGGAGATGAAGCTGTGTCATCGGACACCGGGTGGTATATATAGACACCAAATCCAGACGGGCCTGAGTTACATCTACAGAATAATGCATGCTGCCAAAGACTGCAATGAGAGCCACAAGGAAGCAGACGGACAAATGACAGGAAACTGATATTCGCATAGGAGGAGCGTGGCTTTTCATCTCAAATCTGAGAGAAAATTATAGCTTGAAGAGGGAAAATTTTGAGTTATTTTTAATGCATAGCATGTCGCCAATAACTACAAATCCAACTTCCGTCCCTCAATCTGAATAGACAAACAAAAAATGCATTTACAAGTAAATATACCTATATTTTAGGCTTTTATACGAGTGAATGTTTTGGATATGAAACTATCACAGTTTCAAAAGTAAAATCATAACACTTTATACAAAATATGGCATCATTTACTCAAACACTTATTACTTTCTTTCAATCTTTTGTGCTTTGTGTGAGAAATATAAATTTAAGGCATAAAAAATAGAATCTTCCACTCTGTCGCAGCTCTCAAATCTCTTTTCTGTTTGAGTGTAAACAAATATGGCATCTCAAGACATCTCACGTCGTGTTTGACGTCATTGATGCCACGTTACATCTTAAATGATGTCAATTAACGTCATGACAAGTTCAATAAAAATTATCATCATATTACTACTACTATTACTAATGATACAGTTATTGTTAATAATGTTATTACTAAAAAAATACCAAAAATTTATTTTCTCCTAAATAACTATTGCTGCTGTTACAAATTGTACAAATTAATAATAATAAATGCTGTACAAATTAATAATAATAATAAATCAAAACAACTGTATGTTAAAAACCATTAGCTAAATATAGCTTTAAGACATACAAGCATATAAAGTAATAAAGGTGAACAATTTATTACTTATCAATTTCAAACACATTACAATCAATAAAAACCTTGCTTTGATTATCTGAAAATGGATGTGAGGGATTTTTCTCTTAACTATTGCTGTTGGATTATTATTGATGTCATCATAGACAGCGGCAAGTCTATTAGGCAACATTCACACAAATGCACAGATCTATTTAAGTAACAGCTAACTGTGTTTACATCAATTTCACATTATAAAATTGGCAGCAAGCAGAATATGTATGGCGGTCTCTAGCGCATAATTCCATCACACATATGCAGGGGGAAAAAAAACTAAGCTCAAAATAAATCCATAAGTTTTCAGAACCAATTTAGAATTGGTGAAAAGAGAATCACAATGCATCGAGTCAAAAAGGTTACTAACCACTAATCTACGTGGAGCAAATCCACAGGAATTCCAACGGTAACACCAGAAGTTCATCCGCCTAGAAAAGTAGTCCACCTCAAAAGGATGATTTAAACAACTTCACAGCTTCACAGCTGAGAAGAACTCATGTACTGTAAATATGTAAAGGTGTGTAGAAATAATCTACAATGATCTATTGATATTGTTCTTGCACCAGAAACACAAATTCCTGTGCTGAAGCGCTCATGTAAAAGCATGTGGTCCAGCATCAGGTCAGAAGTGTGAAGTGTACGGTGGGCAGCATATGTGCAGCGCTGCGGTCATGAACTCAACGTACACCTGCTGTCCTGATTAAAGCAATAAGCTTCACAAAGCGCTCAATGGTGCGTCCTACACAACACACTTAACCTGCGCTGACAGATGCGGCGCATGCATGCACCATAAACACAAAACATAATATACACAAGTTTATCGCAATTTTATGCTGTTAAATGTAATAACACAAAAAAACATTTAATCTCCTTGCAGACACCATATTTCTTGTCACACAAATAAAAATGAATAAAAGTGCACGTTTACTACATTGAATTGTCAGTGTGAAGTGTGTCATTTCTAATTAAATAGTTTTACTAAAATTGCGAATTGCAAAAATAATGCTTGTTTTTTTTTAAATCTCTCCCCTTCTGTGATTGGTCAGGTGAAAAAATAGCCCCGACTCAAACTCACACCATTGGTTGAGAAAATAGTCCAGTAGCAGATACACTCTTAAAAATAAAGGTGCTTAAAAGGTTCTTCACAGAGATGCCATAGAAGAACCATTTTTGGTTCCACAGAGAAACATTAAGCCAAAGGTTCTTTAAAGAACCATCTCTTTCTTACCTTTTTATAATCTGAAGAACCTTTTTTCGCCACAAAGAACCTTTTGTGAAACAGAAAGGTTCTTCAGATATTAAAGGTTCTTTATGGAACCATTTAGACAAAAAGGTTCTTCTATGGCATCACTGTGAAGCACCTTTATTTTTAAGAGGGTCTGTCTAAGTCATTATTTTTTTAATTCCATGTGATGATGCAAAAAATATGCCTAAACTGACTTATGGTGTAGAGGTCTACACGGGTCCAAAAATTCGTACCCGAACCCGAAGAGACCTGTAAATGTGCTACACTGAACCGACCCGGACCTGTCTATTATTTTGAAAGTTGGACCCGGGCCCGTGCAGAACCGAGAAATGTCAAAAATGTACTACCCGGAACCGACGCGGACCGTCAATTATTTGAAAGATGGACCCGAACCCGGCCGGGAAGACACAGACCCGACTGGACCCGATCGGCACATATTCCACAGCAAATTGCTATTAATAAGTCGATAAACAAGTAGCGAAAATTAAACTTTTTGTCTTACCTAATGTAAGAAGCCTTCTCCCCTGAGCCGAGACTGAGCAAAAATGTTAAATATAAGAAGACGGTTCATTCATAATATTATTTAAAAAATAATCAATAATAACTCACATCACTCATGAAGGTATCCATTATCACCGTGCGTGTGCATTAACTCCGCCCACCCTGCTTCTGATGACGTTGCTCGTGTTTTTTTTTTGTTTTTTTTTCTCCACCTTATTTAAATTACCGACTCACACTTTTCTCATCCTAATTTTACAAGTTGAAAGTTACAAAACAACACACGCACAGCGCTGACTGACTCTGATAACGGCCGGGTGTTCTCCGAGTCCGATCGACTCGGGTATTACACACAATGTTAAACAGACCCGGGACCCGAAGTAATAGATTGGGACCTCGGGTCTCGGGTCCTCCGTGTAGACCTCTATTATGGTGCTCATCTTCATGTAAGTTTTATGAAGGTAAATTTTAGACCTTTTAAGACCATTTTAAGACCAATTAAAGAAAATTTAAGTAATAAATTGAATGGAACAATCAATATGATCTCTAAATTTAAATACATTGCATTGAATTAACTTGTACTGTACTTTCTGATCACATTGCAAAAAAGTTGTTCTTCATTTTGCCTTGTTTTACAGTGCAAATGTCTAAAGATGCATTTACTTGAGAAGCAATACGACATAAAACAAGAATTGTTTTTATGCGAAACTGATAAAAATGAAGTGAGTTTATGATTAAAACAAGCACAAATGTGTGCCAACAGACTCTTCATTTCAAAGGGAAACAAGTTTTCATTCTGCATTGACAGATCTTTGCTTTTGTTTTAAGAATGAACTCAGAAAAGAAAGACTTCATACATTGAATTTGCATCTCAAGTAAATGTATCTTGATTTGAAGATTTTTTTATTGGAAAACAAAACAAAAATACTGAGGAAGATATTCATTTTGCAGTGCATGCAACATTTAATGCCATGACTTTATGAATTTAAGAATTTCCACTTCAATTTAAGACCTTTTAGGCCTTAATTTGTGGGTGAATTAAGACTTTTGAGACCTTTTTAAGATCCTGCAAGTAAGATCAAGTCTTTATGACCCAACTAGCCTTGAGATATAAAACATTTATGACCTCCTCTAGACGGTGACATTTGACCTTTCCTGTGCGATCGTTTTTAATGAAAGCAGCCCATGACTTGGTTAAGGTCTTACATCTTGTATTGATCGAGAATAAGTGCGTGTCACAGGGGATTAGCGTCCTATCGAATGAGTCCTGCCCTCTGATGTGCGGTGAAACCGAGCCATTACAATGAAACATTCAGCGCACTGTAATGAGCAGCATATACTAGAGAAGTGAAAGGCCTGATAAATAATTGAGGAGTGTCGGTGGACGCTGCTCGACACCTGTTTGATCAGCGGGTCTCTGCGGCCCTGAGGGTCTACGGATGACTGCTGGGGTCACAAACATGAATAATTGAACGTGAATAATTCCATCCAGTGGTTCAAGCACATTTTGTAAAAGCCCAAAATGGTCACAGATGGAAGTGCATTAATTTTACGAGAATAGAATGGCAAGATACATCATGAAAATAGGCACATTAGAAAAATACTCTAAAAATAACAATTTCTTGACAGAAAAAAATTGAGCATTCCAAAAAATAAGCAATGAGCATTGTGCTAAACATTTGTGTTTGTGCTCTGCATAAGAAAGTCATAAGAAGTCAAACAGGTTTGAAACAACATGAGGTTGAGTAAAAGATGATAGAATTTTTCAGACCTTTTCTTTAATTTAAAAATAATTGCATCAGATGAAGAATTACAAAAATATTAAATATTATATATAATATGTGTTATTATTATTATTATTATTAAAATTATATTACAATTATTTATATTACAGCAGTACATAATAATAATTACACTTGTTTCCCACTATTATCATTAGTATTACATCATCATCATTACTATTATTGTTGCAATAATAACTGCTTATATTATTATTACTTATATTACTACTAATAATAATTATAATCATAACAACAATAAAAATTTATCAATTTTTATTAATTATAATACACTGACATGTTTTATTTTATAATAATAATAATTATTATTATTATTTTATTTTTTTGTTGTTGTTGCTATTATTAATATTGTTAATAAAATAAGATGAATGAAAACCTTAAAACTATAATATAGAATGTGCAGTCACAAAAGTGCATAAATCAGCATTTTACACCTGCTCTGAATGAGACTCATATGAACAATTTAGAGTCTGAACTAAAATATTCAAATATAATTTTTCCCCACCCATATGGCCATATGTGGAGTAAAATGCCCTGCTGAATCATGCTTTAGAAAAGCTGGTACATAAACATAGTAAACAGAGTACATTTTTATTTCATGTTGACTAAAAAGTAAATAGGGTTCATTCAAAGCTTTAAAAACATTCATTGTGAGTCTCGCTTTCCTCATTCTCATCAGATTGTCCCTCAGAGCAGACTTGGCCGGGTGTATAGCATCACCACCGCGGGCAAACGTTAGCGCATGAATACTGATGACTCAATACTCACGGAGCAATATTCTCATGCTGTCCTGTTGGCAGAAGCGCTTGGGCCAGATGCCGTCTGTCCACACAGCACCATGAGCAGCCTTTGAACATGCACTTGCATTTCAGAGCATGCAGATGTGAATCCAGGGCACAGTCGGAGGGATACGGGCCGTGCGGGACGTGTTCTCATGGTGCTACACAATCCGTGACTTGGTTAGGAATGGCCGGATTGGAATGGAGCACAAAGAAGCGCTGATCTTCACACTAATACCATCAGGCAGCACTTTCATTTGTGCTAAACCACCTCCTCTTAAAGCCCCTAACCTTTTCTCTTTCTCTATTACTTCTTCAGTTCCTTCCCTTTGCTTTCTATTTCGCTCCATTCTGTTCCGTTCGCTCTTTGATCTCCATTAGTGGAGTTTGCTACGGGTTAGTGATTTGAACAAACCACTACAATCTTTACCTGCTGGATGAGAAAACAGTCTGTGTGCTTTTCTTTTAACTTGAGCCAGTAAGCAAAGCTCTAGCAACCATAGCAGCAGAAAAGTAATGCACTTCAGCAGACATTTAACCATTAAGTATTTATAACAGTAGTTTTTTTTAAAGATTTTTTGAAAGAAATTGATACTTTTATTCAGCAAGGAGCATTAAATTGTTCAAAAGTGACAGTAAAGACATTTATAATGTTACAAAAGATTTCTAGATTTAATAAAAACATTTTTACAAAATGTATTTATTTATTTTATTTTTTATGCATCTGCCAAATGCATGAATTGTATGTCGTAGTTTTCATCCTAAACACATCTCTGTTTTATGTAAATTGCATGTATTACAGATTGTGCCGTGTTCAAATTAGATTCTTTTTAATATCTCAACTGTTTCTTCTACAAAAATTGAGTGGAGTGCAAATGGAAATTTATGCTAAAGTCTCCTGTTTCTCAGATGTTTCTCTTGAGAAAAAGACCACATATGGTTAAAAATTATATTAGTCATGCGATGGCGCCGCAGACGGCAGCCTCAGTGTTTGGCTCTCCAGTGTTTGTACTGTTTTTGTTAGTTTTTCCTGTTTTTTGTTTCTCAAACACGATCAGTTTTACCAGGGATGAGCTGCTGAACATTCGGCAGAATACACCACACAATCTTCTACCGGATTTCATTTATTCAGACGTTTTGCTGAACGTTGTAGTCGGCGGAGCTGCTGCGCTGATCAATTTTAACAGCACAACTGTTTTCAACATTGATAATTATCAGAAATTTTTCTTGAGCAGCAAATCAGCATATTAGAATGATTTCTGAAGATCATGAGGATTTTTCAAACTCTGCTGCTCTGTGTTTCATGGAAACCTGGCTGAATGACGCCATTCCGGACAGCGCGTTGAGTCTCCCGGGCTTTCAGCTGTTCAGAGCGGACCGCAACGCAGAATCAACGGGGAAATCATGCGGCGGCGGGACATGTTTTTTTTGTTATTTTTAAACATTTTTATTGAGCAGATTCTTAAAAGACAATATGACATACATAGAAAATATCACAACCTGCTGGTTTTCTTTTTTTTCAACCATATAGCAATAACTGAAGAAAAATTATACAAATAATCAGAACACACTTATCCCTACCCATCCCAAATTATCCCACAAAACTAAGGTAAAGGGGAGAAGAGGGGAGAGAAAAAAAAAAAAAAAAAATTTTAACAGCACAACTGTTTTCAACATTGATAATTATCAGAAATTTTTCTTGAGCAGCAAATCAGCATATTAGAATGATTTCTGAAGATCATGTGACACTGAAGACTGGAGTAATGATGCTGAAAACTCAGCTTTGATACATATTCACATACAAAACAGCTATTTAAAATTGTAATCATATTTCACATTTTACTGTATTTTTGATTAAATAAATGCAGCTTTGGTGAGCAGAAAGGTCTTCTTTCAAAAACATTACATAATATTAACGACAAAAAACTTTTGAACAGTAGCAACCAATCATAATAATTGGACTCGTTCCAGTAAGCAACACTCTAGCAACCATTCAGAACACCCTAGCAACCACTCTTAACCACCATAATACTCCAGGACCACCGCGTCGCCTTCTGTACACAAATACTATTAATTTCTTCAGGAAATGTACAAATCTAGTTTCATATTATCTCTCTTTATTATTCTCCATATCTGTGATAAACAGTTGTTCTGTGCAGTTAATGCACTATTTCCTTAGTATGAACCACAGAGGGAAATGAGACCCATGTTAATTACATGGAAATCATCAGCATCCAGTAAAAACACCAGTCACTGCGCCGTTAATGGAAGCTGTCAGTAGAGGAAAGCCAACAGAAAACTAAAGTTCAGCCAAACATCCGCCTGCCGAAAGACTGGAAGCACTGCTTAGGGTTTTCTTAAGACACGTAAAGTTCAGTGCATCGACCACACAGACTTTAAGTGATGCTTTGAAATTAATATGCTGCTTGTATTATGGATATTGACACTCTCAAGCACTTTTAAATAATAAGAATTACTAAGGTGAAAGAAGCAATTTTTCTAGTTATGGCACTTATGCATGTGGTATTTCAATGTCTATTTCAATCTATTTCATGGAGATATATACATTTATAATTTATATATTAAATTTTATTTTTAAGCATCTGCCAAATGCATACACCACAACTCCTCGTCAATATCCAGTCCTAGCTCCCTCTCCCAGGTTTCCTTGAGTGCTAAAAGAGGATGGAACTGTGAGGAGCGCAGCAGGCCACAAATTGAGGACATGTTTTTACATCACCGAAAGGTGGTGTACAGATGTTACATCGTTAAACAAGATATGCTGTTCCGATCTAGAAGCGCTTTTCATTAACTGTAAGCCTAAAAATCAGAGATTTCTCATTAAATCATCTGACCTCTATATTCTTACTAGATTACAACTATCGACTCATTTGTAGGGGTGTGACGAGACACTTCTCCCACGAGACGAGATGAGACACGAGACTGGGTTCATGAGAACGAGACGAGATTCTTTAAAGAAATCCTCAATCATGAAATATATAGGGAAAAATTGTCTTTTATTCAACTGAAAAACACAAAATGCAAAAAATGTAGGAGCATTTTGAAATTAACTTTTTGAAAATATGCAGTAATAAACAACATGTGAACACTGCAAAATATTTTGCCACAAACTGACAATTTTCCTCACAAAAAATTATAAATAGTATAAATAAATAAAAAAACAACACAAATATCCCTTTAAGTGCAACCAATAACCATAATTAGAATAACTATAATCAAAGTAGTGCTCTCACTCAGAGTGCAAAACACTGAACAAAGTTTTCTTAAGCATGAAAAAGAGCTAAGAGATGGCAATGACCTACACAGAACAGCCTAAGATATGATCATGTTCTTTTTTAAGAATATAAGCATGTCTACGTTTTCTGGCAGCAATTGTGACCTCTGGGCAGTAACTATGTCTCCTGCAGTTGAAAAGACACGCTCACTTGGAACAGAGGTAGCAGGGATGGAAAGATATTCTTTGACAAGTGGAGACAGCAAAGGATATTTGGAGCTGTTTTCTCTCCACCACTTCAGAGAGCAGCAACTGAGCGGGATAGATGCCTCTCTTCTGTAAAGTTCAATTTCCCTCTCAATTCCTTTGCTGGGCTGTTCTGTCTTAGAGAAAGAGTCCCCTAGCAGATCCTCAAGTGCTGTCTTCTTGGAATGTCTTCTCTCCACCACATCAGAGAGCAGCAACTGAGCGGGATAGATGCCTCTCTTCTGTAAAGTTCAATTTCCCTCTCAATTCCTTTGCTGGGCTGTTCTGTCTTAGAGAAAGAGTCCCCTAGCAGATCCTCAAGTGCTGTCTTCTTGGAAGCAGGTTCTGTCACTTCTGACTCAGCTCCAAGAGCCCCCTCGCCCCCATGTGTGGAACAGTGAGTTGATGCCCCTTCTTTACTCTCCATACTCTTCTCATCTGTGGGCTTTAAACAGCAGAAACACTGGCTTTAACATTAGTAAGCAGCAAAGCAGTCCCCCTCTCCCTTTTAACACAAATACACTCACTCTGATGCTGTCATGTTTCTAACACACACACAGCATGAATCCATTAAAATTTGGTACTGGGAACATAAATCTTCCAGGAATAAAGCATTTTTCACACACTCTCTCACACACACAAAAGTAGTAAAGCAATTCAAATGAATTATACCTGATTTTGCTGCAACTGTTCCACTCTTTTCTGTATCCTCTGGAAGACAGCCTCGCGCTGGTTATGGTCTAGCTGCGGTAGAGTTTGGAATCTTGGGTCCAGCGCAGTGCTCTCTAACAGGTAGTTGTATACATCCCCGCTGTATCTCCCTGAAATATTACTGAGAATTGCTCTCTTTGTGTCGGCCACAGTGGGGGAATCGCCATCATTTGGTGCCATGCTTTGTTCAATCATGTTCTTCAGTGGCACAATGAGAGACAGTGGGCCTCTTCTCTTCACACAAGACAGTGGTAGCTGTCTTTAAAGGATTCAGCAGCTTCACAAGGTCTTCGGCATTGACAATGTCGCAGATATCCAGTGTGTCAATGTTTCGGGCATTTTGTCTTATTTCTGGGCTAGTGAGCGCTGCTGCTATGGCAGCTTGCTGCTCCAGGTAACGAACCAGCATATCCAATGATGAATTCCATCGCGTGGTGACGTCCATTATTAATTTGTGTGGTGGCAGTTGTAGCAGCTTCTGCTTAGACGTCAATACCGCGGCAGCTGTCGAACTCCGGTGAAAAAAAGCAGTTACGCGTCTCACCCGCCCGAGCAAACGTGCGGCACGTGCAACACCGAGGCCAGCCTGTGTAGCGAGGTTTATTGTGTGTGCGAAGCATTTGATGTGCGGCTCAAATCCTGCCTCGCGCACAGCCACATCCATATTACGCGCATTGTCTGTTAAAATAGCGATGCCATGGTTTGGCTTTTTAAGACCCCAGTCAGTGACTGCTGCTTGTAAAACTTCAGCGACGTTTGCCCCTGTGTGGGATTCAAAAAGTGGGCGAGTCTGCAGTACAAAATGTACCATTTCCCAGTTACTGTTGATTATGTGGGCTGTAATTGTGATATAGCTCTGCGTACACCTAGAAGTCCAACCGTCAGTAGTTATGGCGATGGTTTCTGCCTCTCTTAGAGTCTGTACAACATTTACCTTGCACTCTTTGTAGAGGGTCGGGACCACCATGCGAGTAAAATGTGCACGTGACAGGATGGCGTACTTTGGTTCCAGTGTATGGATGAGTCGCCGAAATCCCAGATTTTCCACCACAGAAAATGGTCTCATATCGGCTGCAATGAAATCGCAGATGTCTCGTTATTGCCGTGGCTCTTGCACTTGATGTTGGAAGTTTAGCTGCAAAGGCATTTGTTATCGTTGTTTGCCCTTTAATGCGAACTGAATTGCTTTCCGTTCTCTTAAGGGGCGCGGGTTTTAGTAAAGAGCTGTGGTTGTTTTCTAAATGCTTTTGCATAGTGCTTGTGTTAGCAGAGGTGTACGGTATTAATTTCTTACAATGTTTGCAAATTGTCTTTGTCTTGTCTGTCATTTTTTTTGCCTTTTCTTATTTTCACCAGAAACCCAAAATGACCAACGATTTAAATGTCGCGGGCGCATCTTCTATCCTTACTTCTCCCTCACACTCCATCATGCCACTATCGCGAGGATATTGCCAAGTTCTCGCGAGACCAGTCGCATCTCGCGAGACACATTGGATCTCGCGAGATCTCGTCACACTCCTACTCATTTATGTCTATTTTATTTCTCCAGCCGCCCGGTTCTGTGTTGTGTCCATGTTTTGAGACGAGGCCCAAAGAGACCTGTGATCTATGTTACAAAATCCAGGCCAACAATGAGCATGCATGGAGCAGAAGCCCAGAGGATTCCCTCACTGCCTCTTTCTACACACACATATAAAACAGCACACCTCCCTCTCATACACGAGATCTTCTACTCTCCTCACAGTAGTTCTGCTCCAAATCCTACTGAGATGCCTTGTTTCTGCTGTCTAACCAGGCAGCTGTCTTCTAAGGCAGCATACTAACTAAAAACCTCAGGCAAAAACCACAGGATTTTTTCATAAACTGCAGACTATGGTAAACATGGTAAAATTCATTAAACAGTGCAGAGAGTGATTCAGCTCTTTCTTGCTGCTGAAAGAATCATAAATCTGTCATAATACTTAATAAACAAACACTTAAAGGGTAGAGCTTAGAAGTGCCAGGACAATTTTTAATATAACTCCGACTGGATTCGTCTGAAAGAAGAAAGTCATATACACCTAGGATGGCTTGAGGGTGAGTAAAACACAGGCTGATTTTCATCTCTGGGTGAACTAACCCTTTAAGGGAACATTTGATAAAGTGCATAGGGGGCTAAAGCCTGTATAGACCAAGAACGCTAACTAATGATATCTACTGTATATTAGCACACACATCAACTCATCAACTCATTCATTAGTTGGAAAAAAAATTATACGAAAGTAATTCCATCCATATTGTTATTTTGTGTTGTTTATGGGCTAGTGCTGTTATTGTTAACTAACATTAAAACTATTAAAAATCACTTTCAGTAATTCAAATTAATCAGAAATTAAATACAAATATTTGATGAAAAAAAGAACAAAATCAATCAAAATGTTGCCTTAACAACAAAATAAATGAAATTAAAAAAATAAAAGTTGAAGCACAAAAATTACTACAAAACTACTGCACATTAAAGTAATAGTAGTTAAATGAAATAAATATTTATATAGAAATATTTAAAAAATGAAAAATAAAAACTAATAAAAATTACAAAAGCACATAAAATTACAATTTGTCTGAAATTAAAATAAAAACTAAAATAATAAAAATAAAAATGAAAATTCAAACAATTAAAAAAATTCAAAATCTAGAATTTGATTTATAATTATCATTCTTGGTTTGAAAAAAACCTGCCATCCTAGACAGGTTTGACATTAGCATGGAGCTAAGCTAACGATTCAAGACTCTAATAACTAGTGGTCGACCGATATATCGGCCGATATTTGGCATTTTTTAAATATCGGCATCGGCCGATAAGTTTTCCTGTTTGGCCGATGCGTTCGAGGCGGGAGGCTTTTATTTTGACGGCGCTGAGAACGGCAGCGCCTGAGCACACGGTGCTCACATTCTCCCTCTTGTTCGCTGTTGTCGTTAACAGTTCTGTCTAAATACGGATAGAAGTCTGC
>NW_015626385.1:431295-436801 GCF_001515625.1 Sinocyclocheilus rhinocerous
ACAAACTTTAAACTTGTGATTTTAAATTATGCTGCGCTTTATGCATTTTCCCACTGTCATATTCATGTCATTTTCACTGTGTGGTGTATGTAAAATGACTGGTACCTTGGCTTTATTTGAAAAAATATGATTCCCAATGCACACAAACTTCCCAGAATACTGAGTGCCCTGTTGGTTACAGTGTTTACTTCCTTTTTAATTATATTTTTATTAAATATTTATTTATTTGTGAAAAATACTTTGTCATCTAAAGTATAAGTTTGTTTATTTAACATTTATTTTAAATACATTTTCAAATGATTTCAAATTTCTTAAATATTAATTAAAATAAATACAATTATATCGGCTTTATATCGGCCACCGGCCACATGGCTTTCCAAGATATCGGCATCGGCTGTCAAAAAACCAATATCGGTCGACCACTACTAATAACCATAAAAAATACACTGCAATCAAAGAGAATAAAATAAAAATATACTCCATTTTTAATTAAACTACTTAATACATAAAACTACTTTATTCATTTTTATTGCATTGAATGAATTATAGTTTGTATTCAGAATAACATACATTTTCTTAATTTTTGCAGTGCATTCTGGGACTGCATTCGCAGAGGAGGAAACATGCAATGCCGCATTAGAATTTGACAAAAGAAGGTGTACTTACAAAGTGGCCTTTAAAATGCTGTCTAGTTAGGCAGCACACTACTCTGTCACCTCACTTATTTTCCACATTATTTGGTCTCTCGATGTCTTCTGCTCTCCATCCGTCGCTCACTAACTCTCTCCTCCGCAGGGACACGGAGGCCGAGAGCAGCTATAATCTGCAGTGAAATTGGGCCATCAGCGAGAACCCTCTCATATTTAACTCTCATTAGACACTGTTGCCCTCTGAACCCATGCCAGGACAGAGACGAGGAAGAAACACCTTCAAGAAAGCACTCAAAACAGTATTGCTCAGAGCTTGCCTTTCTCAGACGAGCACAACTGTAAATAGATGAGAAGCCTGGCAGATACTCAAACATGGAAAGCGATAACCATCAGGTCATGTGAGACAGAAGCTGGCCTGAAACCCAAAACAGACACAACTGGACCTTTCATCAGGTCATCAGGGTCATCAGAGGCTTGTGTTGACCACGATAAGGACAGGAACGAGTACATCTTTCTTAAGACACTGGCCTGATGGGGTTTGAGATAGAGCTTCAGTATCAGGCTGCTTATACATTCATCATCCAATAAAATGACTTTTTCACATCTGATGACTTCAAATACAGCGACGTTTCTTAAGAGTTTGGAAAATGTAATTATGACAATCTCATTTTTCTTTCTCTTTTTCACCAGATGGCCACAAAAAGGAAGCTTTTTAGCTCTACTTCAACAAAATGAAGAGCAAAACACATGTATTAAAGATAACTGATGCTTTATCTATGCATTCAATGGATTTACAAAGCCAATGTCATCAAAACTGCCCCAGGGAACGATGGGAAATGTAGTTTTGTTGCTTATAAGTTGGTCTAGTATTTTCTGGCAAGCTACAAAATGTGCCATCAGCATATACAATAACTAAATAATTAAAAGAATTCAATAATTAAACCATATTTACATATTTTGAAAAGCCTGTGGTCACAATATGCTTTCAGTGTATGAAAAAGAGCATCACTGTTGTGGCGATTATTAAATATGAATATGAAATATGAATAGATTTTTTCATATATCCACTACTGATCAGTAAAACCTTGAGACTTCAGAAATGATGAAGAAAAATGAATGTTAGTGAAGCATTTGAGCAATGATAAAGATTTGATATTTCTAATGCATTTTAAAGTGTGATTTAAGGTGCTGTTTATCCAGACGGGCCTCGGACGAGAAAGAAAACACGGTGAGACACAAAGACGTGACAATCTCCTGTAAATTCGATTGTGAACTAGCACTCAGCCTAGTCACCGGCACATTCACATCCTGAATAAGTTCACTTTGGCGAATTTGTCATCCATAAAAGCACAGGGACATATTTGTAAATAACTGTGAAAAATGACTGGCAGTCGCTGATGTGTTTTCATCAGGCAAAACGACACAAAACAATAACGTCTGCTGAGTTTGTTTCTTTTCTATCAGCACTCTCTCCTCTGTTCTTTTCATGTCTCTTTCATTGTTGGTCACTTCTCTTAATGCACCATTAGCAGAGAAGTGGACTTGCTGATAATGTTCCCACTCTCGTTTCTCTATGTTCTTTCTCTTGTTTTTCCATCCGTTGGTACCTTGATTGGGTTGTGAGGGCTCCATTAGGAGTGTGAACCCCGAGGCTGTATGCCACTGCGCCGCGAGACCCTCGCTAGGGTGCAAATGCAGTCACTCGATTACACGCCCCCTGTGCCGCACAAGCCCTCTCCAGCTGGGCTCATTTATGCTTCACAAATAATAAAGGTCTTCATTCCCTACACTTTTACCAGTTTATTTGGCTCTCTGATGTCCACTTATAATATTAGTGTCCAAAAACTGTTGTAATTTAGTTTTTCAGGACCATTTCCACCCTCTTTGTTTTTGCTACTGTACTTCTATGAGTTCAATATGCAGATGAGCTCTACTGTGATTGGCTGAACTATGTGCATAAGTGTTAATAAAATTTTTTGCACAGGGTCGGTAATAAGTGTAAATCTAAAACTCTAAGCACTTAACTAATCCACAACTATTAAAAAATCGTTCTCTATTTTTAATCTTTTTTTTTTTAAGATAGGACATTTTTTTTAAATAAATTACAATAAATAAATAATAAATATATAAACTGCTTTTCTAGTTAAACATTTTTCATGTGATTTATTTTAATTTGAATTCATTTTATTAGTTTTTTTACTGTACGTCTATGAGTTCAATATGCAAATGAGCTCTAATGTGATTGGCTGAATGCTGTGCATACGTGTTAATATTTAAATTATATACATTTTTGTTCATATCTCACAATTGCAACATTATTTTTCACAATTGTTAATTCTTTCATAATGTGGCTTTATTTCTGTTTTTAAACTTTTTCTCACAATTATCCATTATCATTATTATTATTATTATTATTATTATTATTATTATTTTAAGGCTTCTATGCCAAATAAAATGGCAGGACCAAATGGAAATTGTAACAATTTTAACTAGTGCTGTCAAACGATTAATCGCGATTAATTGCAGCCAAAATAAAAGTTTTTGTTTACATAATATATGAGTGTGTACTGTGTATATTTATTATGTATATATAATTACAAACACATGCATGTATATATTTAAGAAAAATATGTTTAACAATTTATAAAATTAAATAATATATTTTAGGTTTTTTTGGCAATATATTTAATGGTTCTTGAACTTTTGTGTTATGATTTCAAAATCAGACAAGCTGCATTTCAAAACCATTTTAATTATGCACAATGATTCATGTATAAATAAATTTATTGCAACTGCATTGCAATCATGCATTCAAATTACAATGATGCATCCTGATTGCTACTGTACCTCAATTCAAATTCAGAAAATTACCTGCAATTTAAAAGACATTATCAATTCAGTTTTTATTTACGTGTGCAAATTTAATTTATTAAAAGCATTCAATTTATTGTCCAAATAACAGAGCAGCTTTATCATCAATATGTCTTGATCTCTGAATCTTCAAGCATGGTATCGTCACATGACCTCTCAAGTTCAGTAGTCTGGACTGCACAATACAGCTGTAAAAAATACATGCAAATCAGAAACCGAAACCCGCAGTCGAAGCGGATTTTCCGCCACTGCCTGAATGTGATCAACATGATCCCTCACATTTTACAGCCGTGTGCTTCCTGTGCCCATCTCTGTCTGAACGGAAACGTCTGCTGTAACCAGATTCTCACCGGCAGATAGATATCTCAGCAGCGTCGATCATGTCTGACCACATACATGAAACCATGCGATTACATAATACTGATGCTATATTTGTGTAAATGCCCAAACATTTAATACTGGGAATTGAACCCAGGATATCGGCATTGAATGAATTAGAAGAAACTATTAGTAAATTACACTGGATGTATCATCATTCAACTTATCTGCTCACTAAATCAATTCTTTCAGACACAAAGCACAAAACAACATAAAGTCTCAGTTTTACGGTTAATGAAACTTAAATATGGATATTTACTGACTTAGTTTATATAGCACTGATAGGGCCTTATGATTATTATAGGGTCAAATATATATATTATATATATATTATATTATATATACAAATATATATATATATATATATATATTTGGACACTGACACAATTTTCATAATTTCAGCTCTGTATGCCACCAGAATAGAATTAAAATGAAACCATTAAGATGAAATTGAAGAGCAGACTTTAAGCTTTAATTCAAGGGGTTGAACAAAAATATAACATAAAATGCTTAGGTTCAGTTGTTGTTTGTTTGTGGGTCTTTCTGCCTTTAGTTTTGTCTTCAGCAAGTGAAATATATGCTCAATTGGCTTGAGATCAGGAAATTGACTCGGCCATTAGGGCTGTGTATCACCAGCAAAGTCACGATACGATACGTATCACGATACAGGGGCCACGATACGATACATATCACGATACAGGACTGCACTGAATTTCACCAAAGCAGAATTTAGTAAAACAGCTGTTTATTAAACACTGCATACTAGATGTAGAAATAACGAAAGAATAGCCCACGCCTGTCCATGAAACAGCTTTTGAATCAACTGTCCAATTACTTATGGTCCCTTGAAAAAGGGGGAGGTACATATTAAAGAGCTGTAATTCCTCAAATATCCTCAAAGAGCTGAATACCATCAAATTAAGGATCAGAGTGTGCACTTTAAGCCCATATTCATTATATAACTGTAATTTGAATATGTTTTGGTCAGCAGCTAAAATAATACAAATTGTGCCTGTGTCCAAATATATATGGACCTAACTGTATTAAATATATATATAGAGAGAGAAATAAAAAAAACACCTACAAAGATAAACTAATAATATATTGGAAAAATAGTACTACTATTTTTTTTAGCAAGTTGTTAGGATTAATTTCAGAAAAAAACCTAAGGAAACACTGAGCACACATACAGCACATATGTTTGTCTTTAGGTCTCTTGTCAGGAGGATAACACAGTGAAGGGCGACGGGATGGAGCGGGTTTAGGGGGGCTATAGCTAAATATAAATGACTACTCAGCCCCCCTAAAATTTTGCGATTAGTTCCATAAACTACACAAATTCGTGATCGCCTCAGTCCCCTTTAAATTTCATATGAAAACGGTGGCAGACTTTGATCGGCTCCTCCCCATTTCAGCGCATTCTTTTTCAATCTGCAGGCCGCGGCGGAGCAGAGCGAGAAACAGAGGACAAGGTGTGTGTTTATCGATAGATTGTTATAATATTTGCATCTGTGTAGTTATTTGTCATAAATACAGTTTACAAAATATCATTGGGGGAGCAATCGGTTCCCCATGTTTCGCTGCGTTCACCCCTCATCACACCACAG
>NW_015626385.1:436860-440227 GCF_001515625.1 Sinocyclocheilus rhinocerous
AGGGGGGAGGTACATATTAAAGAGCTGTAATTCCTCAAATATCCTCAAAGAGCTGAATACCATCAAATTAAGGATCAGAGTGTGCACTTTAAGCCCATATTCATTATATAACTGTAATTTGAATATGTTTTGGTCAGCAGCTAAAATAATACAAATTGTGCCTGTGTCCAAATATATATGGACCTAACTGTATTAAATATATATATAGAGAGAGAAATAAAAAAAACACCTACAAAGATAAACTAATAATATATTGGAAAAATAGTACTACTATTTTTTTTAGCAAGTTGTTAGGATTAATTTCAGAAAAAAACCTAAGGAAACACTGAGCACACATACAGCACATATGTTTGTCTTTAGGTCTCTTGTCAGGAGGATAACACAGTGAAGGGCGACGGGATGGAGCGGGTGTCAGCTGACCTGGAGCTGTGAATGTGTGTGAGCGCCGTGGCTAAAAATACAGCCGACCAGGAATGACAAACATGTAAAGTCTGATTCTCTCTCTGAGACACAAGGGACCTGCACCAGCCGGCAGACTGCAAAGAGAAAACAAGAGGTGTAGAAAAATGTGTGCATGTGTGCATCTGTCTATGTCAACACAAATTTGTGCTGTTTCCACAGGATTCCAGTTTCTTGCATCATATAAAGCACAAAATCCAAAATAACGGCCTTATAATAACTGCTGTTTGCTAATTCTAAAAACATAATCAGGTATCAGTGTTTAAGGATTAGTCATGGTAACATATATTTGTCACTGGTATTCTGTGATTTGCACAGGGTCACTAATACGAGCAAATGTAAAACTCAGGTTTGCAAGCACTTAACTAATCCACAGCCATTAAACAATTGTATTTTCTCTTCTTTTCCACATTTTATCTTTCTAATAAACTTGGCATTGTATACTATGGATATTGTTGGCTCCGTGACAAACTGCTTAGTAAGCCACTTTGGGAAAACATGTTTGCACAATTAATAAATGTACATGTTCAAAAATAGAAAACATTGAATGAATGCCATTGGGAACCAAAGACAAAAAGTTGAAAACAGGCTGTTAATCTTTATTTTGATGTCAGGACATTTTCAAAATCAATATTATTATTATTAATAATAATAAAGTCCTATCCTCAAAATAAAGATTCCCATTTATTTATTAAATGTGATCAAACTTTTTTTATTTTTTTTTTTATTTCTAAAGGTGGCATTTCCAACATCCGTCTGTCTATCCATAAGGCCAATAAACCTTAAAACGTCAAGACTTTCTAAACCTTTTAATTCTAAGTTTAATTCTACTGTCTTGGATTCAAATTCAAATGCAATTCTGTATCTTCGGGTTTATTAAAGTCACAGTAATGCAAGTACATTCAACAGTGCTGCAAACTTGCAATCCTTATGTAAAGCATCTTTACGGCCTTAAATCTGCATTTCACCCCCCTGCGGCATAAAAAAACTGATGAAGTAGAACAGATAAAATACATTTCCTTCCGAAATAAAATGAAAACATTAAAGAAAATGTGCAAAAATAAATGTGGCTTTATTTAAATGAACTATTGTGAAAGATACGAACACGCTTGGTTGCATCTGTCATATTTGTTCTTCAGTTATGGATTAATATCTTAATTTTTAGTGCAGATGGGTCTCTAGGCAACTGAAGCAGGAGATCGCTGGATCATGAAGAACGGAGCTGTGTGTGTGTGTGTATGTGTATTACAGACTGATATCAAAAATCATATTAATAAACAAATAAAACCAACCTACATTAAATCTGCAGAAATAATGCATCACGGTTAGTTAATGTTTCAATATGTGACAGAAAACACACACACACAAATGCACGAATCAGCGTGTGTGTGTTTAAAAGCCCTCAGAGCTACTTATGTTTGAAAATGAGATTTCCTCATGTCACACTGTCTGCAGGGATCCGACGTCTCTTCACTATCCCAACAGGCTTTTCAATCAATAAGACATCAAGACAGAACGTCTCTAATAATAGCAGGTCAAACAGTGGACAGAACTAATACTTACAGTACACACACAGTTCTGGTGTAATAACAGCTCCTCTGGGTAAATACTGCGCTGTGTGGAGACTCAAATCAAGTTTAGACACATCCACGGACCCCTCTTATTTGATTTAAACACTAATAAACATCATATAAAAAAGTGAAATGTGGTTGGTCACTTTACATGTCTGTCAAACGGCCACTTCCTGTCTAAGTGGGCGGGTCTTGCCAAAAGTTTCACTACTGGTGAGTTTTAAAAGTTCTCCAGAGGAAAAAACAGTCAACTTTATGAGTGATGGGACTGATTTGGGAGAGAGACATTGATGTGTGGGAAATTTGCATGTTATTTGCCTTGCAGCAGCTGAGAGTGACAATGGCAGGCAGAAACATGTGTCGGTGGGATTGTGGGAGTTCATCGACCGCGGTCGGTACGATTGGGTTGCGTCTGAACATCACGCCTGATACTGGCTGTAACCCTCACCGCAGCTCTGGACTCCAGACTCTTTGAGTTCTCTGAGGTTATTTCCATATTCAAATGAGCTGCAGGAGAGGGATTTGCATACGGCAATAAACGCCTGTGTTTAATTCATTAAAGCCGAGAGAGAAACGTGATGCTCTGAGCCAAATCAGAGAGAGAACAATAGACTGAATGACAGACAGATCGATCACGACTGATTGACAGAACAACAGACAGACAGATAGTTTGAAAGAGAGACAGATATAATGGAATATATAATAGAAGAATATAATGGAAGATATACAATCCCAATTCCAGAGAAGTTGGGACGTTTTATAAAAATGCAATAAAATCAAGAATCTGTGATTTGTTCATTCTCTTTAACTTTTATTTAATTGACAAAAGTACAAAGAAAACATTTCCAATGTTTTTACTGACCAACGTAAATGTATTTTTTTGTAAATATGAAAAAATTTTGATTTTGATGGCTGCAACACATTCCAAAAAAGTTGGGACAGAGGCAAAATAAAAGTGAAAAGGTTATGGAATATCCACTTTAAACTGTTTTGAAACAGTTCACAGTAAGCAGCTGAATTGGTAATAGGTCGAGGTATCATGTTTGGGTATAAAAGGAGCATCTCAGTCATTGCAAGCAAAGCTGGATCATGGCTCATCACTCAGCCAAATTTCATGAGAGAAGTGTCAAACAAATCAAAAATCACATTTCGCTATGCAAATTTGCAAAGAATTTAGGTCTTTCACCAACTACAACACGTAACATTGTGACAAGATTCAGGGAATACAGAGAAATCACAGTACATGTAGGGCAAGGCAGGAAACCTCAGTTGAATGTGCTTGACCTTTGAGCCCTCAGATGGCATTGCATAAGAAACTGTCATGCTGCAGTGTTAAA
>NW_015626385.1:442993-444105 GCF_001515625.1 Sinocyclocheilus rhinocerous
GTTGAATGTGCTTGACCTTTGAGCCCTCAGATGGCATTGCATAAGAAACTGTCATGCTGCAGTGTTAAATATAGCCACATGGGCTCAGGAGTACTTCCAAAAACTGCTGTCACTTAACAGTCTGCTGCTGCATCAAGAAAAGCAACTTGAAACTCTGTTACTCGAGGAGAAAGCTATATATCAATTCTATGAAGTGATGCCGCCGGGTTCTCTGGGATAGAGCTCATCTCAGATAGTCAAAAAGACAGTGGAAATGTGTGCTGTACTCAGATGAGTCCACATTTCAACTTGTTTCTGGGAAAAATGGATTTCGAGTTCTCAGTCCCAAAGACCAAAGGGAGCACCCAGACTTTCATCAGTGACAGATGCAAAAGCAAACATCTGTCATGTTATATGAGTGCATCAGTGCAAACGGCATGGGTGACTTGCATATGTGTGAAGGTACCATTGACATGAAGGCATATATTGGAGTTGTACAGAGAAATATACTGCCATGGGAAGTCCATGGTTATTAGATCAAGACAATGCCAGCTCTCATTCTGCATGTGCTACAACAGCGTGGTTTCGTAGACTCAGAGTGAATGTGCTAGACTGGCCTGCTTGCAGTCCAGATCTGACTCCTATTGAAAATGTATGACCAGTCATGAAAAGGAGAATCAGACAACGACGATCACAGACTGCTGAGCATCTGAAACCTTGTTTCAAGAGAGACTGGACAAAAATTTTGCTGCCAAAACTTTAACAATTAGTATCCTTAATTCCCCAATCAATGAAACATTGTAATTAAAAGGAACGTTGATGTGACACAATGTTAAACGTGCCGCTGTCCCAACTTTTTTGGAGTGTGTTGCAGCCATCAAAATCAAAATTTGTTCATATTTACAAAATACATTTACGTTGGTCAGTGAAAACTTTGGAAATGTTTTCTTTGTACTTTTGTCAATTAAATAAAAGTTAAAGAGAATGAACAAATCACAGATTCTTGATTCTTCTTAGACTTCTATTTCAAATAAATGCTGTTCTTTTGAACTACAATATATATGGGTACGGAAAGTATTCAGACCCCCTTAAATTTTTCACTCTTTGTTATATTGCAGCCATTGCAGCCATTT
>NW_015626385.1:444810-459044 GCF_001515625.1 Sinocyclocheilus rhinocerous
GTGTGCTGTACTCAGATGAGTCCACATTTCAACTTGTTTCTGGGAAAAATGGATTTCGAGTTCTCAGTCCCAAAGACCAAAGGGAGCACCCAGACTTTCATCAGTGACAGATGCAAAAGCAAACATCTGTCATGGTATATGAGTGCATCAGTGCAAACGGCATGGGTGACTTGCATATGTGTGAAGGTACCATTGACATGAAGGCATATATTGGAGTTGTACAGAGAAATATACTGCCATGGGAAGTCCATGGTTATTAGATCAAGACAATGCCAGCTCTCATTCTGCATGTGCTACAACAGCGTGGTTTCGTAGACTCAGAGTGAATGTGCTAGACTGGCCTGCTTGCAGTCCAGATCTGACTCCTATTGAAAATGTATGACCAGTCATGAAAAGGAGAATCAGACAACGACGATCACAGACTGCTGAGCATCTGAAACCTTGTTTCAAGAGAGACTGGACAAAAATTTTGCTGCCAAAACTTTAACAATTAGTATCCTTAATTCCCCAATCAATGAAACATTGTAATTAAAAGGAACGTTGATGTGACACAATGTTAAACGTGCCGCTGTCCCAACTTTTTTGGAGTGTGTTGCAGCCATCAAAATCAAAATTTGTTCATATTTACAAAATACATTTACGTTGGTCAGTGAAAACTTTGGAAATGTTTTCTTTGTACTTTTGTCAATTAAATAAAAGTTAAAAGAGAATGAACAAATCACAGACTCTTGATTTTATTGCATTTTTACAAAACGTCCCAACTTCTCTGGAATTGGGGTTGTAATAGATAAACAATATATATATATATATAATGATAAAAGGATAGAACAATAGATATATTTAATGTCAGATAGATATAACCATAGATATATCAATTGATAGATATAACGATAGATATAACAAATATAATGACAGATATAACAATACATAAAAAATATAACGATAGATAGACATAATATCTATAGCTAATGATAGATAGATAGATAGATAGAAAGATAGATAGATACTGTACAATGACAGATAGATATAATGATAGATTTAATGATAGATATAACAAAAGTTATAACAATAGATAGATAGAAAGCTGCAGGACTATTAAGAATCATTGTGTATTTCTCACTTCTATGCATGTGAAAGTAAACAACCGGAGTATGGCAGGAGGATGTAACGTGAATCAGACACAGCATCATCAATTTACTATCTGACAACTGCAAAAAGAAATTAACACATGACAGTGATTGGCTGATGACACTACAGAAATACGTACAGTGAATATTTTGAGATGTGACGTCAAAGACAGCAGACATGGAACAATATAAATCCATCCAGATTCTCCAGAAAAAAACTGGTCAAAACTGGTCTTCACCATGCAAATAAATTTAAAAAGAAGAACAAATGCAATTCTGAATGTAAACAACAAATCACGATTCAATATGCAAATACTGTTTACATTCTAACAACTGAAGACTTTCTAAAACTCTTCCACTTCTTTTAAAGTATAGAGTTAATTAAAACCCAACTGAATATCAATACAGTGCTGCCTTGCGGGTTACTGGAGTAGACAACAAATTAGATGTCTATAAAGCCTCTGTATGTGTTTCCTCCTCCAGCTGTGAACAGAGATCTCTAGGGGAGCGTCTCCGTCCCCAGCGTGAGGCTCTGATGATGGGATCAGTGCGCAGGGCAGCGTGGGGCTCAGCTCTGGAGCTCAGACTCTGATCTCTCAGACGCCACGTCTGATCTTACACAGTCTCCAGCTGCTTAAAGACTCTGATGGAGACTGAGCTCATGACACGCTACACTAACTGGATTTAGACAAAAGTTAAGCAAGATTTAGCTCAAGTTAAAGCGCAAGTTAAAGTTAGGTTTAAGAGATTATAATTATTGCTATAATTAGACATACAAATAGAAATACATTACATAAAAATATGTAATAGAAATATATTTCTATTGTACAGTACTTCTTGAATAATAATAGACGTGATTTTTTAAGAAACACAATATAAATTTATTTTTCATGTTTTAATTTAAACAGTAAATTTCTGTTCTGCACAGATTTGTTTGCCAAAAAATGAAAGAAATTATTCAAATTTCATTTGATTATGTTTAGGGCAGCAAAGAGGCAGAATATTTCTGGTACATTTCCAAAAATGTCCGAAATTTTCCGAAGGTTTCCAAAAAATCCTGGAAAGTTTCCAGACATTTACCTGAAATTCTCTGCCACTTTGCAACACTAATCACATTTTAAAAGAAATAAATCCTATTACATTTTATGCCTTCATTTGATTACCACAATTTTTGATAATACACTTGTATTAAATTATAAAACACATTTTATAGGGCACAATTATAGCTTAAATGTTGATATATTTAGAAATTGAATATACTTATAAATTGGTAAAGTTTTATGAATCAATTGATTTGACATCTATTTTGATTATTACAATTCAATTCAACCATTAAAATGCAGAAAATTTTGAATGGAAAATTGAACTTGAGAAAAATAAAATTTATAAATCAGAATTTGGGAAAAAATTTAATGGGCTCTAAATATGTCATTTAGAAACTCAACTAATTTTATGTGTCACATTTTCAAGGTCTCGTCTCATTTCCCATGTTCTGAAGTTACAACCTGCGCTTCTGAATCACATCAACACTCAGTTACAAATGTGGGAGAAAAATCGAACTTGCAGAAGAAACGTGAGATAAAAGTCAAATGGCTCATGGGTGGATTTCTGTTCTTTTTGGGAATGGTAAATGTCAGGATAAAGCCCGGGAGAGGCCACGGCTCATTTCCATGGGTGGCACGATACAGGTCTGTTGTCAGAGCGGACGCTCCGGACCACATGTCAGCATTTCCTTCAGCTTGTTCTTCCAACAGAGGCACAGAAAATGCTTTTGTAAGCCCTTCAAGACTCACAAATAGTCTGTGAACAAGCTTCACAAGAAGAGTCTGTTCACGTTTGGTTGGCAGTTTTTCTCAGTCAGGTCGATGCTTACGGCCAAATATGATCAATAACTACAACTGTGCCAAACTCAATAAACTGAACAGAGTTCAGTCAGCTTATCAGATATGACTGGAATTGTAAATGCAATGCAATTGCTAATATGCAAATTGCTATGCAATATATATATATACACACACACATACAGTATAAGCATTTTTTAATTAAATAAATACTTTAGATGAATTTATTTTGATGGTTTTTCTTTTAGAAAACCATGCACTAATGAATCATTCACAATAAGACCAGAAATGTCTATTAAATTGTCAATTATCATTACAAGTTGACTTACAGTAAGACTCGCCACAGCCCAATATGATCAATAACTACAATTACGCCCAATAAATGAAAACGAGTAACGCACAGAGAGAGCCTGCTAATCAAATATTGCTTGGCTCTTAACGGAGGAGGTTCCTGCCAAGAATCAGGCTGTAAACGTGGAGGAGATCCCTCACGGAGCCCACGAGACAGGTGCAGCCCGTGCAGAAGATAATCTACAGAACACTACTCAAGCAAATGAAACAGGCTATTTTTAGGAAACTGGTATCACAAAGCTGCTGTAGGGAAAAATAATCAGATCCCTGAGGTCATGAAGGTCAGGTTTCTGCTCAAAGGGTCACTGCAGAACTACGACTGCTTTTGCACGTCAACAATGCGGCTCTAATACGTTCAACACCAAGAGCAGCTGGTAAAATCTCACGGTTCAATTAAGCCAAGCCGATCACACAATTCCTGGAAAACACGGTTAGCAAGCAGAAGAGCGTCTTGACATTCATCACATGCTGAGAGGAAAGTGTTATTGTGTAGCATCAACTGGGCCCTGTGATTTCTGCAATGCAGAACATATGGATATGAACTAGTGTCTGTTCACTGCTATTGAAATGTGAAGTCTGCATGTTCTGTGTGAATGAGTGGCACAGTTTGGTCTACTACACACTCAAGCACATGTGACGCTTATGGTGTTTTCAGCATCTTGCATCATTATATTAGAAAATGAACACATGAACTTCATCTCCAGAGCTGCTCTGAGCAAAACTATAAACAAATACACAAAGAAACTCAAAGGTCTTCACTACAACCCACCAAAACCTTCATGACAGATATATATATATATATATTTATTTATTTAATTAACTACACATTAAAATTTAATAACACCATTACAACGGAATCCAGAAAATTTAAAATAGAAAATACAGAATTTGGGGGAAACTGAATTTGGGACCAATTAGAACAGATTTCATAGGGCCCTAAAATGTCATTTCTGTTAAACTTTTAATAAACTGAATACTTTTTTTTTTTTTTTTTTTAAGTTTCATGACTGTAGTTTATACATGCTTTTGGATTTTATACATGCTTTTTAATAACTAAAATGTATTTGAATCCATAAAAAAATATCACAAAACAGAATTTTGGAACAAATAAAATGGAATTTGGAAAAAACTACAACAAATTTCATAGGACCATACAAAGGCAATTTCTTTTAGTTTATACATGCTTTTGAATATTATATATGCTTTTTAATTACTAAAATGTATTTTAATCCAGAAAAAAAAAATCACAAAACAGAATTTTAGAACAAATAAAATGGAATTTGGAAAACTGAATTTGGGACCAATTAGAACAGATTTCGTAAGGCCCTAAAATGTCATTTCTGTTAAACTTTTAATAAACTGCTGCAAAATTTTATAAGTTTCATGACTTTAGTTTATACATGCTTTTGGATATTATACATGCTTTTTAATTACTAAAATGTATTTTAATTCAGAAAAAATATCACAAAACAGAATTTTGGAACAAATAAAATGGAATTTGGAAGAAAACTACAACAAATTTCATAGGACCATACAAATGCCATTTCTTTTAAAATGTTAATAAATTGTTGTTAAATAGTATATGTTTCATGACTTCTATTAATTAGAACATTCAAGTTTCTGTTAACTTAATAAATTGTTTGTAAATTATATTCATTAGGTTGTCGTTTCATGACTTCATTAATTAGACTTGCTTTTTGATTACTAAAACATAATTTAATCATTAAAACAGAATAGAAAAGAAAAAAAACAGAATTTGGAAAAAAAATAAAACAGACTTTGCAAAAAAAAAAAAAAGAGAGATTTTATAGGGCCCTACATCAGAGTACATGAAGCAGATTGAGAAGCCAGTGCACCATGGGAAATATTAGGTTGTGCCCTTTTTACCCCGGCTCTTTTCACACGTTAGATTCCCTCACTTTCACTGTCTTCCTCTTGTTTTCATGGGTAATGCACCCGAGTTGGGTTTAAAACTCAGAGTGATTGATTAAGTGCCGGTCAGATCAGCGACGGACAATAGAGAGTAGGAAAGGGCAATCCATCACGATGAAGGCTGATGCCAACGCACAGCACACCAGATAAATGGCCGCACGAAAACCAGGAAAGGGAAGAAGAAGAAGAAAAAAGAAAGTTTCCTTCTCCCGTTCCTCCTCTCCGCTCACGAGGGAAAAGATCGGAATCCCCGTTTCTGGAGCAGCACGGTTTTTCCACCTGAATTATGCATGAGTGAATCAAAGTGTGTATGTCGTCATCAAGGCCTGATTCTAGATTCTGTGTGTGTGTGGGGGCGGATGCATATGTGAGTGTGTTTCAGATAGATGGCAGCTTTCATCGTTGAGTCAGTATCTAACAGAGGGGAGAAACAAAACGTGAGACGCCGCTGTATGTCAGAAAAATCAGAGGAATTTGTGCGATACTGGTTCCAGTCATTTCTGTAATTTTTACATAATTTTTATTACATTTACTATCAGAAACCTATTGCCAAATTGGACAATTAAAGAACAATGATAATAAATCAAAAATATATTTCATAATATAGTATTCCCGGAAAGAAAAAAAAATACGTTAACCATTCACATCTACTGTACCTTATAACGTGTTTAAACCCTGAAATATTTACTTGAAGTACCACCTGAGATATTAAGTTAATATTGCAATAATTTAATATTTTTATCATTTATATTTCAATAATATTTCAGTTCTCTGATGTTGGTAAATGGTTGCATGATATGCAGGTAACAAATGAAATATTTCACCTTTTTTTTATGACAGTTTTATATTGATAAAAAACATTTGGTTCAAGTATAATAAAAAAAACTGAACTGGTTCTGAATAAGACCAGATCTTAATTCCCAAAACTCACAGGAAACTGACAAACCATGGCAAAACGTGACAAACTTTTATTAAAGTTACATGTAAAAGAAAAAAAAAACACATATGGAATCATTAATGTCTTACAAACATGTTTACATCATAACTGAAATTACAAGAAAAAACTACTGACGTCTTTGTCAAACTTAAATCTCAAAATAAAATTAAGTTGAATTTCATTAAAGCTCATGTAAAAACACTAAAATAGCAGCGGGTCATATGTGATCTACATCTACTTGGGGAAAAAAGGCTGTTTGCTCCAAATTATGGATCCTGACTGGAATAAAAATCCTTTTAACCTCCTGGGGTCGACAGTTCCAGCGGCGGAACTTTTTGCAGATTTGAATGATGACAGCGAAAAGAACTAAAATGCTCCTTCATACTTGACTGTACATATAAGAGTAATACAGCATTTAAATCTGTAAAGGGTCATTCAGAGCAAATACATAATCAAGATATACTGGCCTATTAAATATCGTCATGAGTATCAAGACATTAAGGTCAAACTAATATATCGATAAAAGGCTGAAAAGAGCTATAAAGAGCTATACACTCTCAAGATATATTTTATCATCCAGCCATAAGGCTTGATAGACTAGTATCACATATCAGCCCACTTTAGTTAAAAAAAGAGAAACTTCTGCAATCAACTTTCTGATCATATTAGAGCAGTGGGCTTCAGAATGACTTAAATTATTTTAACTAATTATATTAAAATGATCTTACTTAAAATACATAAAATCAAGATGTAAACTGAAATCATATTTATTTATAAATATTTATTTTTCCTCCCAAAAGCTGTTGTTTTTACTGAAGAATATACAGTTCTTGAAATTTCTAGAATCAGAAAATAAAAAATACTACAAATAAATAATGTAAATAATGTAAATGTAATAAAAAAAATAATGTAAATCAATGAATACTGTAAATAAATAAATGTTATTTTATTTAGTTTAATCAACACCCCATTTCTGTAAATAAAAAAGTTTTGAAACATGTAGTTTCATCATATTTAAAGGTGAAATATGTAAAAGAAAGTCAAATATTGTTCTTTAATGGCAGACTTAATGTCAAAAAGGTTGAGAAACATTAAATATGAGGTAAATAAATAATGTAATAAATAATGTAAATACATAAATACTGCAAATAAATAAAATAATGTAAACAAATAAATAAATTAATTAATATGGTTAGGAATAAATACATTATTTAAATTTTGTATTTAATTATTAATAATTATTAATTATTTCTTTTAATAAAAATTCTGTTAAAATATTTTTTTTAAAGTAGTTTCATCATAATTAAAGTAGATATACAGAGAGAAATTCAAATATTGCTTTGAGTAAAAAGGTTAAGAACCATTGCAGTTGAGTCATTAGTAACCACTAAACTGTATTGCTTAACAAGGTATGCTAATGTCCTGTTCCAGCGCAGGTCAGGAGGGTGCTGGGTACGGGACGAACATCAAACAGACAGCCGAACACATAAACAGTGGAAACTATGATGGCTAGCGTGATGCTGTGCAGTCCACAGCTGCACAAGAACGTCAACCATCAGCTGAGAGCAAACATCTGCTGTCACGAACCTCAAGAGCAGACTCACAAAACCTGCACGGCATGTTTGCGTGATTTCACTGCATCGCAGACACTAACCACTCACAATCCAGTTCAGCCAGGAGCTGATTTGCATAATCGCTTCGGTAAATAAGCACTAAAACAATACCGACATCACATAAACGACGCCACCTGCAGGCGCGGCGAATCCTCCCTTCAAATCTCTCTCCAGCGACTGATCTATGAGACATTATTTTATCAAACCAGAGTTGTTGAGCTAGAACAGTCGGAGGTAATCGCACAAGCAAAACAAACAAACCGCTTCAGATTCCCACTGAAGCCTTTTCAAGGTCCAGCAGGTCTTTAAGCAAAAGACTAACGCAAACCTACAAACGTTTGATCACGCAGTTGTGTTCAAAACTACCATGAGATCCAACACTAAACAAAACAGAACAACAGAAGGCCATCTGCCTTCACATGCTTTGCATTAAACCTGAGAAACACCCTGCTAAAAAAGCAATTGCTGTAGAAAGGTTCTAATGAAATGCCGGCGCGCTGTGGATTAATAAGCGGCTGCGTTATTCCTACCGTCCTTCCTGTAGAGCGCTATCTCCACCTTCCTCTCTTCTGACCCCAGCAGCGCTTGTGCCATCTGCGCGATGGCCAGCCTCTTGGTGTGTGGGCCGTACAGGAAGTTGCAGGTGCAGGGCTTTTGCATGATCTCAGCCCTCGTGTAGCCGCACATGTGACAGAAGCCATCGTTACAGAAGATGATGGCGCAGTTCTCCACCCGTGCATTGGCTATGATGAATTTTCTACCTATAAGAGAGAGAATACAACCTCTTTAGTATGTTAATAATCACGGGGCATTTGGTTTGCAAAATGTGCTTTCTTCAATTTGGTGCATTAATTATGAAGTCAGGCCCACTTTGCAGCTTTTTCTGGCCATGCCATGCCATGCCATGCCATAAAATAAAATAATAAAATAAAAAATTATTTATATACTATTAAATGTATTAGAAAATTAGGAAAGAAAGAAAGAAAGAAATAATTAAATACTATTTTACAAAAATGTAAAATATATATTTTATTTATATAAATTATTTATATAAAATTAAATTATGAGAAAATTAGGAAAAATCAAAAGATTAATAAATAAATAAAAAACATTGAAAATTTCATTTTATAACAATTTAAAAATATTTATATAAATGTATTTAGGAATTTATTTTGAATTTTTTTATATATAAATGTAATTAGGAAATTCACTTGGAATTTTTTTCAATATCATTTTATCTGAATTTTTTTTTTCATACCTTTCATATATATGTTCTTTTCTTCGTTTTTTCATTAGTTTTTCCCTTTACAAAAGACATGAATATAATACACTATAGTAATATACAACAAAAAACTATATAGAATAGAATAGAATAGAATAGCTATTCTAAAAGCGCTGAAAAGCGCTGTACAAATAAACTTGACTTGACTTGACTTGAATAGCTGGACATTAGATGTAAAACATTACTGATTGGTTTGTGGTTTTCACCTCATTTTTACTGATGCTACAAGTCATTTTTGCAACTTCAACAAAACCTCATCTGTGTTAGGCAGGTATATGACATAATCCTGGTGACAAATCAGCGAAATCTGCAACAGTAATGTAAAAAACATCACAGAAAACCACATGTACAAGGTGTACAAATTACCTTTCCTCTACACAAATGCAAGCTTTTCATTCAGTGTCATCAGTCATAAACTACAGAACAGCTGCTGCTTGACTCAGGCTTCTGCTAAACCTCAAACACGAGACCGGACTGTAAAAGACACGTCACCTGCTGCACAAAAGCACATTAACATACACGCTCCATCACCGGGACAGATACATGTACAGTCCGGGACGGACACGAGGGGCTGACCTTCACACGACCCTCACATGGGAACTCGTGCCAACTCACACAGAAGGTGTTTGACTCACTAGCTGAGAGCCACAGCAGTAAATCACTTCTGCTAAAACCACACAAGAGTCTGAAGAGTCTCGGCCGTCTCACTTTCCTAATGTTCTAGAGAGTTCTGCCATCTCTCACGGGACACAAACACTGCAAACGGTAACTGAGAGCCAAAACCGGGAAACAGAGACGCTTCTCATGAGAAAGTGAAGTCAGCAATGTTAAATTAAATCCATGGAGTTTAATTTAATTCTGCAAGAGTTACCGGCTGATTTACTTTAAGGAAGTTTAGTGACGTGGAAGAGAAAAGAAAAAGATTCTGGGGTGAATCTCACACAAACAATAAAAAAATATATTATTTTAATTATTTTCCTCTTGTTTTTTATTTTAACATGGTAAAAGAATCCTAGGATGAATCTTGCAAACACAAGAAAAAAATATTATTTTAATTATTTTCCTCTTGTTTCTCATTTTCACACAGTAAAAATTCTAGGGTGAATCTTGCAAAAACAATAAATAAAGTATGTTAATTATTTCCCTCTTGCTTATCTTGTTTCTATACAGTAAGAGATTCTAGGGTGAATCTTACAAAAACATGAAAAATATTAGTTGAATAATTTCCTTGTTTCTCTTGTCTTTATACAGTAAAAAAAAACAAGAAAAATCCCATTTCTCTTTTTTATTTATTATACACAAAACACTAATACATTTTTGAATATTAAACATTTAAAGTGCATATTTAGGTATACTTTAGTTATAATGTTTAGTGGTGTGTCAAGCTAGTTTCTTCAATGATAATTTATCATGATGACCTTATCTGTAAGTGTGCAGATATTAAATGTTTCTCCCAAAAAAGGCACTGTAAATTGGTGATAAGAGCTTGTCAGATGCTTGTATTACGTGCTGAAATTACAGTCCGTAATGTATCAGATCTGGAGCGCAGCCATAAGCGCCTCACCTCAGCAGCCTGCCAGTGTCACGCTTAACTGGAAACCTCCCATATTAGTAATTTCCATCCCATATTTGGGTGTCCTCAGAAAAGCGTCAGTGATAAATCTTGTTCAAGGACTGTAAAGAGAGTCGCTCGGCCCTGGGCGCTCGCTTTAAACTTCACTCTCCGTCAGTAATGGACTTTTGTTGTTAATTTGTCTGAGGCAAATCCATTCATCTCTGTATCGACTCTACAACCTAAAGTTACAGAGCAGAGTTATGATTACAGAGGTCATTTACATAAAGGAGACTTAAAGGGATGTTTAAAACAGTTTGATTCATTCTAAGTGTCAAAGAGGGTGAGAAAAGATCACGGGAGACCTTGACTAATAAGTGGCCTTCAGAGAAAGTAGATCTGCAAGAAAATGGCAACATATGCACTGCAACAGAACTGAGTTATAGTTTGGACAGTGTTTCCCCTGCAATTATATTAGGGGGGCGGCCCGCCCCTCCAAAGGCACCCCCCGCCCCCCTTGAAGGTCAAGTTAATTTTATTTAATTATACAACAGAAGTCATTTAAAGTTACCTTTCCTATAGAATAGGTCTATACCTTGTTCTTTTATTAAACAAACTAAATAGCCTTATGTTATTTATCTTATTTACACGACGGCATGTCATTTCTGTCTCTACGTTACATGGTCAGCGCGCGCTCTCTGTTATCGCGCACTGCGGAGTTCCGCCCCGATGCGCACACACAAGTGAGCACACTCCCACTAGTATTTGTAAATATTAAGCCGCAAAACAATTCATAAATACAGCGTATAGCACTAGTCAACTAAATGAATGTAACATGGCAAAGATGAATGCACTTTTGGAAGTTGAATGTAAGGGAAATGTCATTTTGGAATTTCTGTGGTTTAATGTGATATTGTTGTTCATGATGAAATTTTCTTTTATTGCTGTAATTAATTTGTAGCATTAACAAGATGACCCGTTGAATTCTTTTTGGAGCTATGACTGATTGAATGTATTTTTAGTCCAGTGCCTGCATATAAGATTAGTATTGACCAAGTTCAGAGGCTGTCATATGTGGATCAACTTACTATGTTGTTTATTTTCAACAGTTTCAATATGAAAAATAACTTTTGTATTGATTCAATGGATTTATTGCATTTTGAAGAAAAAAAATTGTCATGGATTTATTGCATTTTGGGGAAAAAATTATTAAATTTTATAATAAATATCTGAAAATTAAAATATGGATTTGAATTTTTAATGTTATTATAACCTAAAGATGCTATGTGAAAGTTTGAAACAGAAAATAGTGGTTTTCATCTTGCCACTTTCTTGGTAAAGAAAACACATTTTTACTCAAATTAATCCAAATGGATTTATAGCATTTTGGAACCAAACTCTTCAAATATTCAATTAATGTTCATTTAAACTGTTAGTAAAAAACTGTCATCTTAAATTTTATAAAAAGTATAAAGTTTATAAATAAAGTACACCCACAGCTAAAATTAGATCGTAAATGTTGATCAATTTTAGTTTCATTTTAAATAAACATTTAATGTTAACTTAAATTTTATTTGTAAATAAAAAACTGTAAACATAGGTTTTATTAAAAGTACAAAAGTACACCTACAGTTGAAATTAGATTGTAAATTGTATTCACTTTTGGTTCAACGTTAATTTAAATATTGTTTGTAAATTTAAAAAAAATTAATTTAAATTTTATTAAATGTATAAAGTTTATAAATAAAACACACACAGTTGAAATTAGAACATAACAATAATCACTGATGGTTTAATTTTTACTAAATATTAGATTCATTTTAATTTAACTTGTGTGGGTAAAGAAAAACTGTAATATTACATTTTATTAAAAGTATAAAGTTTATAAATAAAATATAGCTGAAATTAGAAAGTAAGTATTAATCACTTTTGGTTTAATTTTTACCAAAAATTCAATCAATGTTAATTTAAATTTTGTCTGTAATTTATAAATAAAATACATCTACAGCTGAAATTACACAAATTATCTAAAATGATCCATTTGGGCTGACCTGCAGATAACTGTGCGGGAGAAAAAGAAACCTAACGAAGAATAAAATGAACTAACAGTCAATACCTGCTAAGCACTAATAATTGAACGTGTAAACATATGGCACCATAAATGACACGTCTATCTGGTTGTAGTGAAGGGAAATCTTTAAGCGGCTGCAGTGGTGGCCGTTTGGTGATTAGTAACGCAGTGGCGCAGTATTGACACGCTCCTCCAGGCAACAGTAAAAACAATCACAACAGAAGCTGCTTGTGTTCCTGACAGCCTTTAGCAGCTGCTCCACACTGAGACACAACACACAACACACACGCTGTCTCTGTCCAGCTCTCAGTCCATCTGTCTCTCTCAAATGAGAACATTTACCGCCATTAATTTTTCTTATTGGCCTTGGCGAGTGTTAAAATTGGAGGCTGGGTGAATGTAAACGGATGGGAAACACAGAGGCCATAACCTTACGAAACTCCTGGGGAGACATTAGCATTGCGGTAAACAAAAAAAATTGACATGTGCGGTTCATGAACCGTTCCACTAGGGGTGTGCGATATATATCCTCTGCGATAATATCGTAATTGTTGTTTTAACGATGTGCGATTTGACATTATCGAGTATTTTGCAAAAACCATTCAAAACATTCCTACAGAGTGCACGCCTACATTACGTGAAGTCTAGTGCGTGCACATTTAGAGTGCGTTCTTTCACCGCATTATTCAGTCTAAAAAAAATGCATTTAGAATGATCACAAAATTCATGTATATGTATATATTTATATCATTTCATATAGTTCTATCAATATCACAAAAAGAATGCAGTTTTTTTCTCCAAAAATTACCATGATTACAAATGTAATATTGATTTTTTTTTACAACAGTTCAAAACAAGAAGTTAAGTTTACGTTTTAGACACCATATTGCCTGTTTTTGTGCTATTTCAACAACAAAAATAATGCCACAACTCTGTTTTGCGTCTCTGAGCGTGTTTCTGAATGAATCAAGCATTTAAATGATTCGGTTCAATCACAATGACTCACTTATTAACAATGACTTGCTGCCACCTGCTGGAGATTTTAATTTCACATTTATAGTTTAAATAATTTCAAATAACAGTATTCAACGTTTTATGTTTAATATATCAAAACATTATTTATGCATTTGTAATTGCAGGTTAAATGCATTCATGTCTTGCATTAAACAAAATACATGTGTGTAAATACATCTAAATGCCACTTCAGATGCAGCTTCTGTGTTGATTTAATTTGCTTGGTAACAGCCCAAATGTCTTATTATTCAAATTCCCTGATTAAATGTAAGAATTTGACTCAAAAGATAATGGAACACTTTTAGAAAAAATTGCTTTATAAAGGTAAAAATGCCCATAAAACGCAAAAATCAGTTTAAACTTATTGGAAAAGATTAATTTCTATCAGTATGAACTGACCACCACACAGAATATGAAGAATATCAAAAACTTTAGGAGTCAGCTGTCCACGGCAATCCTTAAGATACCAGCACAATAACACACTCAGCAAAATATCATCTAATTATCGTTATCG
>NW_015626385.1:459099-459930 GCF_001515625.1 Sinocyclocheilus rhinocerous
CTTCAGTCTACTCATCACCTTAACTTTAACTGCGTTTGTAGCCGGTGCCATAGCCAGACTGATAAACAAACACAGACCGGAAGTTAACTTCGGGCCAGGCCCGTGCGCCCGATCAAACCGTCTATATAAAGCTTGAAGCATTAGAATCGGCATCGGTATCGGCCGATCACCATGACAAGAAATCGGTACTCAGTATCGGCTGCAAAATTCCTGATCGGAAGATCCCTAATAATCACCCTAATGGAGAACCACGTGACCAGAAAGGCTGGAAATGGAATGTTTGCCAAATAATATGTATATTATGTGAGTTAAGTAAAATATTAAATAAACATAATTATATATGTAAATACATAAGTTAAAACAAAAATAAATACATTATGTAAAAAATTCTACATGAACATTATGTAAATATGTACTGTAAAATATTTTTAAAAACTAAAATATGTAAATAGATATGCTAATATTTACAATATGTAAATTTAAATATTAAAATCTATGTAAATAAGTTTATATAAGTATATTTAACATTTTGCATAATGTACATATTAACTTAATATATAAATATATGTCGATATGTACAGTATGTAAATTATTTAAAAAATAAATGTTTATATTAACTTATTAGTGCTGTCAAATGATTAATCACGATTAATCGCATCCAAAATAAAAGTTTTTGTTTACATAATATATGTGTGTGTTCTGTGTATATTTATTATGTATATATAAATACACACACATACCGAATATGTCTATATTTCTATTCATATAATTTATATTATAAATAAATATATTTAATATATAAAAATAACATTTTTTCTGAAATATATACAT
>NW_015626385.1:460160-493826 GCF_001515625.1 Sinocyclocheilus rhinocerous
GTATGTGTGTGTATTTATATATACATAATAAATAAACACAGTACACATACATATATTATGTAAACAAAAACGTTTTATTTTGTATTTCCATTTTTTATATTTTATTTTACATATTTTCCGTATCTTATGTTATATTTTTATACATTTTAATATTTTATTACATTAATATGTACAGTATGTAAATTATGTAAAATTAAATATATTTATATTAACTTACAATGTACTCACATGTATTTTTTATTATTTTTATGTATTATTAAAGAGTACAGTATTTACAGTGCATTAACATAATGTATACATATATTTTAAATATGTATTTATTCATTTATTCAAGTTAATATGTCTATTATGTAAAATCATTAATATAAAAATATATGTGTAAATATGTTTGAAATTATTTCTAGAAATGATTCTAAACTGAATCTATAAACATTTGCACATTTTCCTCCCAAACACAGTGGATAACAACGACTACTACTCTCATATTGGGAGCTGAAAGCACCAACAAATTAGCCAATAACGAACACACAAAAGGGCAATGGATTAGTAAAGCTGTAAATGCTCCAGCTTTGTGGAAATATGCTGACCTTTCTGTGTTGATTTAGACGCTAAATTCTGATTAGATAAGCCACGTTCAAAGCTGCCAAGATAAATATTGAAACAACTACTGATAAGCCATAAAAATGCATTGAGTGTGCTACAAAGTATTGCACAGGAAAATAAAAAAGACAACCAACAAGACAGCAAGTGAATCACCTAAAAGTCTGAGAATCAACTTCCCTGGACAGCGGACTGATGGGAAACTTCAGCCAACAGAGAGAGGAAGCAACAGGAAGTGATTGACTCTACCGCTGATACTGACAGTGAGAAATAAATCAAACCCCAGCCTCCTCCAGCGCCTCTCTTCCCCTCAGTTGGAGTCGTGTCAACTGCATTTATCCTTTAAGTGCTTTTACATGATGGATGTTAGCACCTTCAAAAGAGCGTCAGATAAAGGCCAGAAGCAAACGCTGGAGTCTTGAGTAAATGACAGACGCTTCACGGGTCAGAAGGGAGATTTTTAAAGGTGAGAGTTTCTGTGTGCAATACAGAGGTGAGGTTTGCTCACAGAGATGCTACTTTCACTGCGGCGAATAAAAGCTCTTCCTCTCCGCTGTGGACGCTTTTAACATTTGCGTAAGTTTTAGATGCTCTTTTTTGTTTTTCTGATGAGAGTTAACCCATGTCTGCGGGTAACTGAAGTTGCTGAAAATTCTGCCAAACTTTTCCATCTGTAAATGTTTTCAGGTGAATAAAGATGTTTTAAAAACAACTATTATACAAGCAGACAACCCAACAAAGAGATTTTAACAATATGCTAGATAATCTGGCATGTGGATTTCCGGGTTTATAGAAATGTCATCTCAGTTTAAACACTGTTTAAATTGAGATTGTTTCAAATCCAAAAGCATGTAGATAAAGGGAGCAATTTGCACAGAATGTGTTTGTCTGATAATGAATTTGACAAAAAAAAGTCATAAACTTAAAAAAAAAAATTTATTTAATTTACTTAAAAATGAATTTGGTTTAGAAAGAAATCATGCTATCTGTTTCTATAGTGTTTTTAACAACAAATATTTTATAAAAATACTTACAAATGATAAATAATAAATTACATTTTTACAAAAAAAGTAATGCACAAAAAGTCAATTCATTTCATTTTAATTTAAATTAAAGAAAAATTTTTTCAATAAAAAATAAATTGAGTTTGATTTTAAAAGAGAGCATGTAAACTGTTACTTTAAAAACAAAAACAAAATAATTTACTTAAAAGTAAAAAAAAATGTAACTAAAAAAAGCAATGGAAACTTAATTAAAAGACCTAAATTATGTGTGCATGTAAATGAATGCATCATGAGATATTAATCAGTGGCACCTGTCATGCTACAACAAACTACTGTTATTTTATTAAAAAAAAAATTTATTTTTAATTATGCATAGGACATGGAATATGACAACTAAAAAGACAAAAGAGAAAAAACACTGTTATTTTTACTGTGACTGCAAATCTGAAGCTCATTTTTCAATCTAAACTGTGGCGGAGGCTGGGTTTTAATTGTTTGGATATCTAATCTAGTGATCTGCACACTGTGGAAACACTACTGATGGAAAAATGGCCATTATCGGGCCAATCCAGCAGGTGTTTGGGTTCCTCCTCAGACCAACAGAAGAAGAAAGAAAAGAGCGAACTTCTGAAGAAACCACAGAGGAATAAAAGCAGTTCTGTGAAAACAGCCTTAATATTGAGATTAGAATGCGGGATCCTCATCGTCTCATTGTCTGACATTAGCAGGCTGAACAAGCGCTGGTTTTAGCAGCAGACGGTATACTTCAGAGAAACAGCCACAGGCGCTCTGAAGAAAGACAGAGTGGGGGCTGGATAAGAGGAACTTTAACATAAGTGTGTGCGTGTTTGTGTCAAGCCTATATACAGAACGAACAAACACTGCAACCAAAATAAGATGCATCACTGAGGAAGGAGAGACAGACTGACTGAGGGAAACCGAGAAAGAATGAATGAATCAGAGAAAACACCCTTGATGCATTATAATTAACATCTCAGCTGTCTCTTTATAGGAGGTTTAAACCGATCTTCACCACCTTTGAGTCAAGGGCTAATAAAAACCAAAGCACAATCAGTCAAGGCTTTAAAGGAACAGATCACTCAAAAAGATTGTCAAGCTGAACTCTGATGTCAGCATTACTGACAGAATCAAATAGTTATAAAAGCTTTTAAGTTTAAAGGTTAGTTTCACAAATATGAACTGGTGCTTTAAAGAACCTAAAACACTGTCCTGAACACCTCCAAAGAATGATGCCAATCTATAGATAACTATATAGTTAACTCAAGAACCCAAGATAAAGAGAGGCAGGCAGATAGATAGATGTTATTATTTAATCAAATATATTAATATATCTTAATATTAGATTTTGTTGAATTTTACACTAGATAAATATTAACATTACATATGTGTGTAATAAATACATATTAATATATTATGTATTAAGTTATTTTACACATTCTGCATATCATTCAAAGTCTTGACAGATTGTAATGTTTTTCTGGCATGAGGTGCATCAGAGTCACTAACAAACACTGAGAAAGGCACATTTAAATGGATGAAAGTGAGCTCATCTTGGTCTTTTATCTGTGAGGAAAGAACAAGCTGTGTCTCCTGAGAAAAGAGAACAATGCATTTAGCGATGAGCAGTACCTGAAAGACGACGGCAAAGGAAACAGCAAATCCTCTTTGTGTGGCTTTAACAAGGAGGAAAGCGAATCTAGTTAATTGCACGTATGTGTTTGAGGGTTTTGCACAGGTGTTAGTGCGCTCTTTCTCCTGCCAGCTTGTCTTAGATGCAAACTTGAGCCAGTTAAGAGACTGTTAAACGCAAGCTCACACCAATACAACAGCCATATGTGCATGCATATGCATATACATATGCAAAACAGCATGCATGCAAGCTGAGCTAAAGAGCAGATACAATCACCAAGATCTTATACGCAACCAAACTCCTCATCTTGACTTGTTTGGAACACTTCCTGCTCTGTAATTTAAACCTTACACCATGTTTCTTTATCGCTCTGACATGTAAATAATGTAACACTGTCCAGCACACTAATATCAGTGCAAATACATCAACTGCAGTACAGCGAAATCTCTACAAACTAATGCTTGGTGTAGGAGTTTGCGGATTAGAGAACAGGAGCGACAGAGGCAGAAAGACATAAGACAAGGTAGAATGGACACCTGTACCACGGTGAAATTTAATCACACCAACTCCTCTGACAGCATGCCGATAAGACTGTGATCTCACCCGCTCTCCATTACAGCGAGAGAGAGAGAGAGAGATGGCATAGCAACCACTCTGCATCCCAGAATACTGTCAGAAGTAGACCATGACAACTCAACAGCGATGTGACAGCGAAGCAGGCGATGGAAAAATACAACTTTATATAGAAAACTATAAATACCCCACCTTAATGCTGAGCAAAGTTCAGTGCGGTGGGGAAATGTGCATCTCAAACTCTCCTCTGATGCTTCTGTCCTCTAAAGACTTTATGATACGGTATTAAAACTACAATGAGGTGAGAGAAAGAACAGAAGAAAGTAGAAAGCTGTTCATGAAAAGTTGGGAGAATGGAATGGGTCTAGATCAGGGATGGGCAACTGGCGGCCCGCGGGCCGGCCCGCTGGATCATATTAGACTCGGATGATCAATTTTAAAACATTTGTAAAACAAGTCACGTAAAGATTGCTTTCAGTTTATGATGTAGAGTTGCACTTGCCTCAAATTTCAAAGGTAAAATTCATAGTCAACAAAAGCTTTTTGCTAAATGCAAATACAGAAATGTTTGCACTGGACTATGTTATTATTAGGGTTTCCGCGGGTCCTTAAAACGTCTTCAGTTAAATTGTTTACATTTAAGGCCAGATAGATAGATAGACAGATAGATAGATAGATATTTATATTAAATACATAATAATTTTAATAAGTTTTATATTTATACGTTCAATTATAGACGACAGGCGAATGGATGGATGGATGGATGGAACAATAAACAACAGACAGACAATGGATAGATAGACAATAGATGGATGAATTGCAATAGAAGGAGAAGGAATAGAAGGAGTTCTCTCTCTCTCTCTCTCTCTCGGGACTCGGTCTCTCTGGCAGTGTCTTCAGCAGTTGCCACAGTGATGCTCGTGTTGCTGTTGTTCTCTGTTGGTCTCACGGCTCTGTGAATGCGTGCTTGGTTCTGACCTCACGCTTCAGAGACACTGGGCCACAAATATCACCTAAAAACTGGCATATCAGCCACGAATGCACTTGTGAGACACACGCATGGGTCGCTTTTATTTTTGGGTTATTGTTTTGTTGCAGCAATTGTTCTCATCTGACATTTCATCTCATCTACCGAACACCGGAGAGAAAATGTAAGAGTTTTTAATATTCGGCTGAGATATCAAAATCGTGTTTGCTCACAATGGGAAGCACACAGTGTTCATTTTGAACCGGTCTAGTGTGAGACTTCAAGGCTAGAAAAACAGATCCAAGCCATCTGGAGAGAAACACTGAAGGAGAAACACTAGCGGCTTCTGGTCAGTGCGATGACCACGTGTGATGAAATGCACTTTTGAAGGACTCTTACTCTTCAATACCTCCAAAGCACTTCTCAAAAGCTTGCGATGGGTTTTGATGGAAGGTAATAAATTATTTAAAGCAGCCAAGGGAGAGACGCGGCATCTTGAAGGAGGAAGGGTAGTGGTAAGGTTAAGATGGAAAGTGAAAACATATTGATTTCTGTCACTTCTGACCAAATGATGCAAACCAGACTTGATTTATAGCAATTCAGAACTGTTTCCAATAATTTGGGTCTTCATTATGAACTAATTCCTCACTGAATATTAAACAGCAATGAAGATAATTTATCATATGTGACCCTGGATCACAAAACCAGTCTTAAGTAGCACAGGTATATATGTAGCAACAGCCAACAATACATTGTATGGGTCAAAATTATCCATTTTTCTTTTATGCCAAAAATCATTAGGATATTAAGTAAAGATCCATGTATAAATCTCAATTTGTTATCAGTGTTATCATTTGACACTGAAGCTATGATACACCTATCAACATAACAACATAAATGCTATTTAAAATGCTATAAATAAATGCTATAAATGCTCAGAAAAAGCACACGTCAGACCAGCGCGCGAATGAAACATTTAACCGGCAAGGCTTTAAAGCAGATGCAAATAATGTACTTTTGTGACAGCGAATAAGTACAGTGTCCTGTGAGAGTAAGTCTACCGCTGAGTTAACGCTGATGTGAATGCATGTGGCGTTGTAAAGTATATTGAGATGGAGGCGCCAGAACTGCAACTGATAGAATATGCGCTGTAGCACCATACTACGATATTTCTTCAAAAGCAGATCGTGGAGATTTTTTATCGTCCACGATCAAAAATCGTCATATCGCACACCCTTATTCAGAATTATGGATTGACATTTAAAGTCCACTATTACTGACAAGGACATCTAACTAAAGACAGTCTTCATTATCTAAGCAGTCTAAATTTTTGAGATAATCAATGGAAGACGGTCCGAAGAAACCTTTGGTATTCCATAGGGAAAACATCCTATTATTCCTCCCTGGAGCTGAAACATCAACACACGAGGCAGTCTTACAAAATTGCCCATTTTTTGCAGTGTTACTCACTGATGTCACCTTCACTATTTCCCAGCACAAAAACATCACAAGCTGCTTCAGGAAACTAAACAATTCCGGTCTGAGAAAGATGGAAATGAAGACTGATTGGCTCTTTGAAAGCCAGTTAGATTTTGGAGGACGCTTGAGTAAGAAGATTCGCATCTGAGACTCATTGCATGAATCTCCATACCTGTTAGACCAGCGAATGCATCAGGATAATTGAGGCTAATTAAAGTTTTAGAACTCAAAATCACGTGCAAGGGTAACAGCACAAGCTAATTCAATTCAACTCTAAACTACATCAGTTTAGATGCATTTATCTCATCAGACCTAAAATAACATCGCATGAGACTCACAAATTAATAGGAAAGTCACCAATGGATGAAAAACTGAAGTATCTGTAAGTTATTCAAGTAGCAAGGAAAATAAAATGAAAATTGAAAAATATATTTTAAGGACTATACACTACAGCATATTATGATCAGCACCAAACATGTCTAAATAAAGGATGATGTACAGCCTGATACAGAAACTCTCTGGTCCTGACTCTATATGATCAATAACATACATATATTTCATAATATACGTGACCCTGGACCACAAAAGCAGTCATAAGTAGCACAGGTATATTTGTAGCAATAGCCAAAAATACACTGTATGGGTCAAAATTATCGATTTTTCTTTTATGCCAAAAATCATTAGGATATCAAGTAAAGATCATGTTCCATGAAGATATTTTGTAAATTTCCTACTGTAAATATATCAAAACTTAATTTTTGATTAGTAATATACATTGCTAAGAACTTCATTTGGACAACTTTAACGAGGATTTTCTCAATATTCTGATTTTTTTGCACCCTCAGATTCCAGATTTTCAAATAGTTGTCAAATATTGTCCTATCCTAACAAACCATACATCAATGGAAAGCTCATTTATTCAACTTTCAGGTGATGTATAAATCTCAATTTGTTATCAGTGTTATCATTTGACACTGACGCTATGATACACCTGTTTACACATTAGCAAGTCTCATGAAAAAACGTACTGTGGTGATACCATGTTACGTCGATATATAACATGATACTGAGTGTTATATATTATTTTACCATGGTATTATCCAAGGTATTTGCAAGAATACCACACTGTAAAGAGCAGTAACGTGTTTTTTGTCATGTTAATGTGTGATTTTCTACCTGATCTGACCTTTAAAACTCCTTTCATTGGAGTAATCTAATACACTCAGGTGAATTCTGTCATAATATTTCTGACAGGAATAAACCGTTACCTGAAAAGCGCGGTACAGCCATGGCGGCACAAGTCCCCAAAAAAACAAAAAACATAGTAGGCTATTCTGTAAGTATAATACTGTAAATAAATACAAACTTACTTTGACTTTCAAATTTCCTGATGATTGTGTCGAGGAAAGTGTTTTGCGGCGCGACGTGCCCCCGTCGAACCGGCATCCTCCCGCGCGCAGTCCAGCGGAGTGTCTCGAGCTCAAGCTGACCTTCCCGCCACTCTCTTCGCGCCCTGGGCACGCGAGGCTCCGCACAGCGACAACTTCATCAGCAGCGCTCAACGCTCACTTATCCAAACAGCAGCTTCCGGTTTCCAAACGCGAATGGGGGATTGTTTACGTCGCGTAATTCCTCAAAAACCGGTAGGTCCGGTAAAGTGACGCCAGACTAGTTTAGCTCGTTACATGTGGGATGCTGAACTCGGTGTGACTGGAACGCGTTCGCAAGGTAACATACCCTAATTTTTACCATAGTTGAGTTCTCGGGTATTCCTTTGTACAATTAAAGCGCTCTTCTCAGTTTTTATTCGGTGAAAAAAAAAGCGCTTCGAAGAAAAGAGATGCGATTCGACGTGTATTGCTCCTGGGGTCTCGCGCTCCTCCCGTTTCGATGGTGACCAACAACAACGAGCGTCTATTTAACTAGGCTACAAATATCGCTAAACTTAAATAATTACTGTTCTGAATAGGAAGCGCGATGTCTGCGTCCATTTAATTATAAATATCGCTAAACTTAAATAATTAGGCTACTGTTCTGAATGGGAAGCGTGATGTCTGCATCTATTTAATTATAAATATCGCTAAACTTAAATAATTAGGCTACTGTTCTGAATGGGAAGCGTGATGTCTGCATCTATTTAATTACAAATATCGCTAAACTTAATTACTGTTCTGAATAGGATTATACAGAACAGCGATATACGCAGTTATAAAAAAAAATAGCGGTATTTCAAAAGCGCAAAACTACAGATAAATAACGATTGTAGAAATCATAAATAGGCATATAGTTCATTTCAATCCGTGCCATTCGGCTCCTTTTCGCAGGTGTCGAACCCTTGATGTCGCCATGCCCTGGGCTTCAGTGGAAACGGCCAGAAATCACGGGTCGCAGATCAAAGGTAAACTGGGATACTTCACGCTTGTCCAGACGAGCATCAAGAGCGATCGCCGAAAGCGACGCGGACTCCTGACTCACCTGACAGTTGAGCTTTTTGCGCTTTGTTTCCACAAAGAGACTCGCGCTGTCACACTGTACATGATACGTCACCGGCGATGCACGCTCGGTGGACGTGGGGTTTCCCTGCGCCGTCACGCGCGTGCAGACAAAAGGCGCTCCTCGTGGACATAACGGCAGTACTATGCGTTTGCGCGGAGGTTTTCAGTGCAATAACATCGATTTCGCAACTTCTTTCCAATTAGCGCGAGAGGCCAAAACAGTGGAGTTCTACACTCTAAGCGAAATCTATCTTCATGTGATTTGTTTGGGTGCGCGAGATGGGCTTCACAAGGGGGCGCGGCGCTTTTTACCCATATTTAGTCAGACTGTCTTTGAAGCATCCCAGCAGTGAGATCTTCCAGCCTCCTCCCCATCCATCCCTTTCATTCACTATCAACAAATGGTCATAAGGCGAATGCACACATGACACACTTTCACAAGGTGGAAATGCAATAATTAGGATGCATTTGTGCTTTTTCTTCTTCTTCAATACACTTCCAACCGTGTCTGATTTACTGTAGAAAATAAACCCACTAATACTGAAAAGGTTAGTTTAACTGCTGCATCAAAAATCAAAGAGAAAACCTGCAGTTCATTGCACTTTATCAATCATTTTGAATTGCATTATTGATGAAGAAAATAGTTTCAATTCAAAATCATAAAATGACTGAAATGAGTAATGAATACATTGTTAGGTGGTTAGAATTTAAAATTTTACTTGGAAATGTAAAATGGCTACAGAATAGATTGAGCGCATTTAGAAATAAATAATAGCCGAAAATATTTAATGTAAGAAGGTATATATAAAATAAAGTTTTAAATATCAAACCAGTGTGTTTAATAAATCTATCCACTTAAGTAAAAACAGCTGTTCATGACACTTTTTTATGATACAAAAAATTGCTACAAACATTTATTAAAGAAATAATTTGTCATGAAATGTGAAAGAAGATTTTCTTTGGCAATAATAATAATTAATTTCTTTATAATCAACAGAGCTAGTATAATAAAGAGCATTTCATTAAAATGCAAACAGTAAAGCCTGAAAAAAGTAATAAATCATAACATAATTTAAAGGCTGTACAGAATGTAGATCGTAGAGCTTTAAGAAATATGAAATAGAAAAGATTCGGTCATATAATGACAAGCTACATGAAGAACTCTGGACAAATACGAGGACGCAGCATCTGTCCATTCATCAGTGGCCATTCAGCGTCTCGACAGGTCTCCGCCTGGGGAAAAGCAGATGAACAAATCGGTGAATTTGGCAGCTCTGGGAGTATTTTAACCTGGAATCTTGATTCATACCTTTCTGAAAGTTCACTGTACGCCCTGAGCATAAGCTGCACATGAAAAATTAATTGAATATGCATTCAGTGGCCTGAATCAGAGTCAGCACCCATGGTAACATTTAGTCCCTGAAACACTGCAAAAAGTGATTCTTACTCTTTATTTTTGTCTTGTTTTGTTACTTGAGATGTACAGTAATACAATTTAATTAGATTTGGAGAAATGTAGCATTGCATCACTTGCTCATAAATGGATGCTCTGCAGTGAATGGGTGAGAATGGGTCCGTCAGAATAAGAGTCCAAACAGCTGATAAAACATCACAATAATCCACAGCACTCCAGTCCATCAGTTAACATCTGGAGAAGACAAAAGCTGAAACAATTCCATCAATACGTTTTTAACTAAAATACGAGTCTGTAATCTATAATAATGCTTCCTCCAGTGAAAAAGTCTGAACCAGGAGAGAAATCTGCACAGAGCAAGCATCATTTACAAGCCAAAACAGTTCTGAACAAAAATGTGTGTGGTTTTTGATGTGAGACAACAGGAGATTCTTTTTTTTTTTTTGGGGGGGGGATTATGGACTCATATTTTAGCCTGAAACATCTTATTGATGGATTTGTTTCAGCTTTTGTCTTCTCCAGATGTTAACTGATGGACTGGAGTGGTGTGGATTACTTGTGGATTATTGTGATATTTTTATCAGCTGTTTGGACTCTCATTCTGACGGCACCCATTCACTGCAGAGCATCCATTGCTGAGACACTGATGCAATGCTACATTTCTCCAAATCTGATGAAGAAACAAACTCATCCTAATCTTGTGTGGCCTAAAGGTGAGTAAATTTTCAGCTAATTTTTATTTTTGCATGAACTATTCCTTTAAGTGGGTTTATGCCTAAAACAAGACAAATTAAAAATTAACTTGTGTTTTTCCTTAGAATAAAGTTTATTGGCATTTTTTTTTTTCTTGTATTAATCATGAACTTAAGTTAATTTTGATCCTTTTTTTTTTTTTTAGAAAACAAGTCATTGTGCATCTCAAGTGGGTCAAATGGATCTTGATTTAAGAATGTTTAGATATTTGTACTGGAAAACAATAGAAATGAAAAGACTGAGGAAGAAAAACATTTTTGCAATGCATCATTATATATTTAACCAACATAACTGCAAGCAGTGATGACAAACAGATGTCAGCCTGGTAAGTTCTTGCTTATTGGTTGGAAATTGTAATTACGACGTGACTTGGTTGGAATAAAACTGACATCTCAAGCTATTTAATATTTCACTCTTTTTCACTTCTCAACAAAGACAGGAAGCTCTTAGCATTAGTGCCAAACAATAAAGAGCAAAGGAAGTGCATTATGTGTGTAATTGATGCTTTGTGTGTATTTTATCATTCTTGTGGTGCCACAGGGAATTATGGGAAATAGTGTGGTCGCGAAAGCCTGTCGCCTCATGAAGTGGCTAAATGACTGTTCTAGGAAGCTTTATGGCTGCTTTTCATCAACAATACATAATGCACTCAAGCTAAATTGAACAACATTCACAATGGCAGTTCAATTACAATCAATATATCAGATTCTTTAACTGGCACACCCTCCACTTGAAGAAAATCCACAGTTTCCACACTGGTGCCGTTCATTTGAGCCCGTCTCGTAAACCCCATCATAATGTCACGACTTGAAAGTTGCATAAGTCAGACAGACGATCTCTTCGGAGCCCACAAAAATTTGCTATTCAAACGTTATTTCATTTTTCGAACAAATTTTGCAGCATTGTTTACACAGCCCACGAGCGTATCGGTAAATATCAATCTGCATGAAATGACTCCATGATGCCGTACGATAAAAAATGCGACCCCTCTAAGTGAAGTCCCAGAGATTCAATTAGCTAATGAGATCAATCGCAGTGATGAATGACTAAACACTGACGAGAAGCAGCCTGATGAAATTAGGCATGTAGGAAACGCAGCGTACATTACAATGAGGGTGGCACCGTCTCATTACAGCCTGCTCATTATAGCATGAGAACATCATGTTTTGGTTATGAATTTATCTTTGACATAATGGAAATACTGCAGACCCTTCAGAGATGACCATTAAACATCATGAATAATTCATGTACGCCAACGTCAATGAAGTTAATGAGAAGAGTTTGCTGATATTAACTACATAAATGGTTACTTCACCCAAAAATCATCTACACACCCTCAAGTTGCTCCAACCTCATATTATATTCTTTCTTTTCTCTGTGAAATAAAAAAGGAGACGTTCGGCTCAATGTCTGAGCTTTTGTTTTTCATACAGTGAAGTTATACTTGGAGAAAAAAGCACAACAAAAGCAGTTTGCAAGTCGTCTGAAGTCATACGATAGCTTTTTTTGTTATGAATAGGCTTGATTTTAATTGTTCTTCTGCATTATCAGTGAAAAACAGCTTAAATTTCATTCTGTTTCTCACCAAAAGTTTCTTTAACTGACTTTTTTCTACCAAATAATATTATATTATTATAATATATACAAGTAATACTTGTGTCTCTAAGTATATATATGCCCACACTGATTTATTAAATAAATGATTTGTAAGCCTAAATGCCTGTTTAAGTAATCACTGTGTGTCTACTCTGAAAATTGAAGTGAATTTGATCATTTTAGTTGGCTTTATTCTACAGTACTTCAATTGATCTGTTTATTTTTGGAAAATAAAATATATTTTATATGGTAAATAGTCTAAAAATGTATGTATATGACTTTATGTGTATATAATTTTTATATGTACAGTATATACTGAAACATTACTATTTGTTAGAAAAAATGTCAAAAGTTCAAGAACGCTATATGGGTAAACACAAATAGACAAAATTATTGAGTATTTATTAAGTAAATTAATACATTTAATTAAAAGTATATTCATCTTCAAAAAAACCCTCATTCATTTTGCAGATAATTAATCATTTAATTGAATAATTCACAATAATATTGCCCCCGCACTGATTTATTAAATAAATGATGTGTTCATTATATAACTTTTATATGCAAAACGTTTAAGTAATCAGTGCATCTACTCAACTAGTTGAATTGAATTTTATAAAATTAGTTGCTTTAATTTATAGTAGTTCAATGTATCCATTTATTTTTGGAAGATAAAAATATATATTTTGCATTGTAAATAGTCTAAGAATGTATGTATATGAATTATTGTGTACATATTTTGCTTTTTTTTTTCTTATTGCAACAGTTTAACAAAATGTTTTTAAAAAGCTACAAACACTTGAAAAATAATGCACATTTTCAAGGTGCTTAAACGGTGTTTTTGGTCCTTTTTGGAGCTTGACAGTATAAATCCCCATCCACTTTTCTTGTATGGAAACAGAAGCACAGATATTCTGCCTAATATCATTTGTTTTCGTCAAAAGCAAACCCTTCTCTTGGGCCGTTTGTCCTCATAAACTGCCATGCGTTAACACCGCGTCAATCTTTCCAAACAAAGCAGAGAGGAGATTCATCCCCTGATGTCAGAGACACAGAATGTTGTTTGAGGCCGTTTCCTCTGGCATTACCCACCCTGGCAGCTGGTGCACTCGCAGCTGTGAATGACGGGCAGAACGACGGGCTCGACGTCTCCGCTGGCACACTGCAGGCTGAGGAAGTGCACGGGGTTCTGCGGGTCCAGCCTGTAGCTGCAGCAGTCACAGAACGCCTGCAGATACGGCTCCTGAGAGAGAGAGAGAGAGACACGTTATCAGAGGCCAGAACGGACAGGAAAAGAGCCAAACCCACGGATAACAATCCAAATTGTATTCACGCTACATTTGCCTAAATGCCAATGGCCTGCTCTTTTTGATGGAGCGGAATGGTGGGATCATTTAGAGCGTGTTCGCTCTCTCTCTGAACCCATTAGGAGACGCAGAAGGAGAGGGCAGATGTGAAGACAAAAGAGGGAAAAGAGAGGTGCGAGTTTGCCGTTGAAGCTAGAGCGTGGCGACTGGGCAGACTGGTTTCCATGGCAACCTGACAGAAGTTTCCAGTTCAAACAGATTTTAAAATAGTTGCAGCAAACATTCACACTGATGAAACATTTAAATCAAGAACAAAGGACACAAGTCAGGCTGAATTTGGCGTTTTAGTGCTGTTAGAAATCAGTGACTGATTGTTATGTTCAGCATGAAAAGGTACCAGACATGATGGGGATTCGTTTGTTAATATAGTATGAATCTGATCAAATATTTACCACAGTCATAAACAATCTGGATGAACTGTTATATTATTTACTGTGATACAAGGTTAGATCAATACTGTTAATCATAAAACATTATGGGTGCATTATATATCCATCTTGACCAATAGTAGGATTTATCTTAGATCATCAATGGTATGATATCAAGGAATATTATTTAAAAATAAATAATATAAACAGTAGTTTTATAAGTAATAAAGTTATCCATCTTTTTTTACTGAAATAACAAGACAATACATAAATAATTTTGATACCTCTTTTTTGTACAGCATGTAAAATTTATTTAGTTTTAATATATATTTATACATAATTTTTAATACTTTTCCTATCTATCTATCTATCTATCGATCTATTATATATCTTTGTCACTCTCTCTCTATATATATATATATGTAGACTGATACATCCAAGATGAATTGAGGCATCATATTTATTTATTTATTGTTATTTCAATGGAAAATATAACCGTTTATTAATTGTAAATCTAAAAAAAGTATAAAAATGCAATACAATGTTCCCTGATATCATTTAGTACACCACTGATCTATAATATGTTTTATGGTTAACAGTATTAATCTAACAATGTAATTAATATAACAGTGTATAGTTATTGACCAAACATTTTACGCTACCAGTATTAGGCAGACTTTCCACATTGATGCATTTATAACACACAATGCATCCAAAACCTATAAGCAGAATAATTCGTAAGTAGATAAAAATCTAGATACGTTAATAACCTGTGAACTTCACAGTTCAGAGATCAGAGCTCAGAGTTCATGAACGACACGGCGACACACACCTCCAGAATGACATCGGTCCGGGACAAACAGCGTCCTCTGCAGAAGCTGACCTCCACGTTGTCCAGGCGACAGTCGCCCTTGGTGATGTTCCTGACCTCAGTGTAACGACGGCACTCGGCAACCGGATCCTCTGGAGACGAGAAAGTGATGTCCACAGGAGAAAATAGGACAGAAGAAGGGAGAGAGACAGCAATTAACAGAAGAACATACAGAAGAAGAATTACAATCAAAAGAATCACATTTGATTTAATGAAGGCTCTCTGAGAAACTCAAGACAGTTGAGAGAATAATCTTTGTTTTTGTTATGTTTCATTCAAATATAATAACTTGCTTCATCCCAGAAACCACTTACATCCTATTTTTCAACCACCTGTCATTTTCATCACTTTTCACCATCCAACTGATTCCTGATGGATAAAATCTAAATATCCAGTTTCCCTCAGAAATACATCATATTACAGAAGTAAAATGGGTTAAATAGCATTTCATGTTGACTTTAATTTACACTTATCATACAAAAAAATGAAAACATCCAAATGTATTAAAATTACCAACCCAAACATGCAAAATGATTCGTATAGTTTGAATAGGACAACTGATAATTTTGTAAATGCATAAACAACATTGTTATACTTTTTAATGGTAACACTTTACAGTAATATAATAGCATTAGTTAATGCATTTAACTAAAATTAACTAACAATGAGCAATATATTTGTTACAGCATGTATTAATCTGTCACTGTTAATTAATAAAAATACAACAATTCATTGTTAGTTCGCGTTAGCTAATAAATAATATTAACAGATAAAATTTTTGTTTATATTATTACAGTATTCGTAGTAGTAGTAGTAGTAGTAGTACAATATTATTATATTAATATAATTATTATAATTATAATATAAATTATATATGATTATATTATTATTATTATTAATGTATTATTATATTATTCGCAGTATAATAATAATAATAATTATTATTATTATTATTTTAATAACATTTACAGAGTTAATTAATGTTAAAACCTTATTGTAAGGTGTAGGAACTGGGATAAATGTAAAAATAGGAATGTTTTCTATTACCAGTCACATAACTATATGACAGAATAGCACCATAGAGTTTTATTTTATTTGACTTCAACCAGTTGGAAAGCATTTCTTCCTGCATTTTAAAATTGATAATCCTATTATGTTTCCACTCTAACTAACCATGCATGATTATATGGCTAGTAGAATTTTATTATTTGCATTCAGCGTTGATTTATAAGATTCGCTCCTGCATTTGAATGTGGTTGTTACTCCTGAAACTTTCCAGCGCACTGCACGATTTGAGAGTTTTGGAACGTGTCAGCATTTTTATATCGCACAAATTACCCGAACGGATCCTTTCAGTGGAGAAGAACTTACACCGTCCTGCAATCTCTGGAATGTAGTTACACGGCTGGATCTGGAGTCGGGCTGTAGTTTGACTACCTAAAGCTCCAGTATGCTTAATGATGTGTACTACACCAATCGTCTGTGGCACATGAGAAGTGCTGACAAACATCAGCGAACGACTGCAGGCTCACTCTTCCCTATTAGTGGGATACTGTGTGACTCTTACCTGGAAACTCTCTGCGGCACACGGGACAGCAGCTCTCCGCTTCCAGCACCTTCACTTCACCCTGGAAAACAGAGCAGGAGAGAAAGCATATCAGAGGTGCAGGTGGCTGAGAATAGCTCGCCGGTGGGATGGACGGATGCTGACAGTACAGACGAGCATCAGGCTGTGACAGCCTCCATACGACTGCCACAGGGGCTCAGACGTTTACACTGAAAATATAGAGTAAAACTGAGAATCCACAGGTAATGTATGACATGTTTTGGTTTGTTTGGCTTGTTATTCAAATATATACACTCTAAAAAATGCTGGGTTAAATACAACCCAGTGTTGGGTAAAATATGGACAAACCCAGCGATTGGGTTCTTTTGACCCAGTGGTTGGGTTAAATGTTAGTAACCCAAATGCTGGGACAAAACAACCCAATCCCTGGGTTTGTCCATATTTTACCCAACACTGGGTTGCATTTAACCCAGCATTTTTTTAGAGTGTACACACACAATGCATATGGGCAGATGACATTTACATTGGAATATGATTATTCAATGTGACCTACAGTGTATCAATCTATACATGTATGCATCATGCAAAAGTACCTGTCAACTAAGTTTATTTTCTACAAATTTTTCCCATAGGGATTTTTAAAAAGTCAGTTTGAGAGTGAACCAAACCAACCAGCTATGAGGTCGGGTTATTATCAATAAATAAAAAATAATAAAAATGTTAAAAAAAAAAACTAAAACTGAAATAAAATTTAATAAAAAAAATTTATAAATAAATTAATAGAGACTATATATATACATATATATTCCATTTTTCCCATAGGGATTTTTCAAAAGTGTTTGTTTAAGAATTATAAGCAATGAACCAGACCATCCATCTACGAGGCAGGACTATAATTATAATGATAATTATAATTAACTAAATCTAAAACAATAAAAATTGATAAATAAAATCAACTTTAATTGAAATAAAATAGAACGAACGAACGAATGAATGAATGAATAATAAAAAATAAAAGAAAGAAAGAAAAATAAAAAATAAAACTTATGTTATCTAGTTGACAAGGTATTTCTCATTTTCATTTAGGTTAACCTGATGTACTAAAATAACTAAAACTGGACTAAAAAACAATAATAAAAAAACTATATAGACATTAAAAAACTGACAAAAGCACACAAAAAAAATGACAAAAACTTTAAAAATTAAATATAAAAATAAAACTTCATTCTAAACATTAATAAAAACTACAATATTATCTCAAAGGTACGAAAATAACACTTCTATTACAAACCCTGATTTGAATCAAAAAAGAATTAAAAAATCGGACAAAGAGACAAAGGCACAAGACAGCTTAGTGAGGGAAACGACTACAGTCGAATTAACTAACAATCAAATTAAGAGCGATGGAGAAATATAGAACTATTCATTTAAAAGTTGTTGATTATATCTATAGAAATATATTTTAAGTTTATATGCACACACCATTGATTAATAACCTCTGAGCTCACAGTAAGTCTTTAAAGGTTTATAAGTTATCACTAAAAAGTTGTATTTAACGTTTTATTTTGTTTTAATTAACACGTCCCTTGACATCAACAAGTTGGAAAACATTTGATTTTAACTAGTTGTGTATGCTTATATGGTTATCAGTATTTTTTATTATTATTATTATTAATTATTTGCATTTTGCGTTGTTTGTTTGCAGCTCTCCTGCATTTGAATGCAATTGTTACTCCAGAAACTTTCCAGTGCACTGCATGATTTGAGAGTTTTCACTGTTTAAACACATCAGCATTTTTATACCTCACAATTTATCTGAACTATGTGACTGTTTGCAACTTTGAAAACTCTTTTTATTATATTTCTGGAATTCGGTTTGGTGAAATCCGAGAAATGAAACACTATGAAAGTCCAGTCTGTGTTTATTTCAGTCAGTGATGATTAGTTTGGAGTTAAGAGGAACACTCCTTCGGTGAGGTGTGACATTTATGTGCCGGCGGCAGAAATGCAAATTGGGTAATTTGATTTGGACTGAATGAAGAAGAACAAATCGTCTAGGAACCAGGGGGAGTATTTTTAGTTTTTCTTTCAACAGATCTGCTCCCAGTGATCCCCAGGAGCCCAGAGGAGATGTTGGGTTCCTCGGAGACGCTGCAGAAGCTTCGGAGACGTCCAGGCGTCACTCCAGAGCCATCTGGGACATTATCCCTGACCGGAGCTGTTGCCTGGACAACGGGTCGGCCTATTTCCAGCATCTGGTCCTCTAACGGCGTCCTGAACTCATTACTGATGCAAGGCTATTCATTGATTATTTGGCCGACGCATGTGAAACCGAACAGCAGCGGATGTCTAACGGAGAATATACTGGAGAAATGTCAAATCTTTCTGTGTGTGAGGTGAAGGAAAGCGAATATGAAAGACAAACGACACATTTCTTACCTCAGAGCAGTGAAGGGGAGGACAGTTTGATTGACACCGTTTCTGGCCATTGATACAGCGACATGACTGACAGCCTTCCACCCACTCGGACCCCGGCTGTGACACACAACACACAACGGTCAATTCATTCATATTTACATTAATGTGCTTGGACAGACACTTCCTACTAAAATAAGTTCTAGATAATATTTTGTGCCTGTGTTTTGCATTTATTAGTGTATTAATAGTAGTATCATGATAGTGCATTATATTCACAATAGTGTATCTGTATATTAAAATATATTTAAAAAAATGATTAAAAATATATATTAAAATCAAATATATTTTTATATATTTATATAATATGTATAATATTTAATATATATTGCTATTACCATTTTAATTAATACTTTTATTCAGCACGGATGCATTAAATTGAACAAAAGTGACAGTAAAGACATTTATAATGTTACAAAAGATTTCTATTTCAAATAAATGCTGTTCTTCTGAACTTTCTGTTCATCTATGAATCCTGAAAATTAAAATGTATCGCACTTTCCACAAAAATATTGTGCAGCACAACTGTTTTCAACATTGATAATAATCAGAAATGTTTCTTGAGCAGCAAATCAGCATATTAGAATGATTTCTGAAGATCATGTGACACTGAAGACTGGAGTAATGATGCTGAAAATTCAGCTTTGATCACAGAAATAAATTATATTTTAACAGATATTCACATAGAAAACAGTTATTTTAAATTGCAATAATGTTTCAGTTTTATCGATCAAATAAATGCAAGAGCAACTTAAGAGCAAAAAAACATTAATTTTTTAACAAATATTAGTTATCATTAGTTCATTATATTTTTAGTTCTTTTTAGAATTTAGAATTTTTAGATTTTTTGTTGTTGTTGTATTTCTTAGAATAACATTGGTCAATCATTCATAATAAAACCAGGAACATGAATTAATAAAGTAAATAGGTATATTTAAGTTAAGAATCAAATACTACAACAGGTTCTTTTGAATGTAGAGTTTGTAAATATTGATCTGCTGTTAATATAGTATTGTGTACTGTATACCATCCATCCATGTTGTGGTGATGGCATTTTTCCAGCCACAGGAAGTTACATCGTCCATCTCATTCAACCAAACGCTCTTCATACAGAAACTCTTAAACGAGCGCCACTGTAGTTCAATTCGACAACCTCATAAGGCCTTTAAACGTTTTGTTTCATAATTGATGATGGCAATTATCTTTTTTCTACAAATGCCCTGAGTGCTAATCCATCAGACTCGTTAATGACCTTCCTTATTAGAATAAATAAACAAAGTAACCAGCACTGCAATTACAGGCTAAAGCACAGCAGTGTGACGGGTGATTGTGTGTTCGTGTACCTCCCGAAGCGTCCCGTCTTCCTCTTCACACTGACACAGTGCTGGAATCACACACCGGCCCTCCAGGCTCCGATACCGGCCCTCCTCACACACACAGCCCTCTGTGGCCCCGGGGCCCGTGCAGTTGAGCGGTTCAGGGCTGTACAGGTCCAAACACCCCCTCTCACACACTCGCCCCGATGCGGACTCACTCCAGAGCCAACGCTCACCCTCTGGACACGCTGTATGAACATTAGTTGATGACCAATGGGCTTTAGGGAAGGGCAGATGCTATGTTTATTTATTTTTTTAACTCTGTTTTCTTTTATTATTATTTTTAAATAAACAGAACAGTTACAGTTGCATAAATAAATCAATAAAATTATTATTATTAAAAATAATTGATAAATAAATCAATTTATTATTATTATTATTATTATTATTATTAAAACAAACAAATAAATAAATATAAAATAATATAGGTAAAAAATTAAATCATTATTATTAAAACAAATAAGTAAAATTATTATTATTATTAGTTAAATAATTATTATTATTATTAAGCAAATAAATACATTCACATTATCAAAACAAATAAATAAAAATATTAACATTATTTAATTAATAATTGTATAAAAGTATAAATTATTATTATTATTATGCTGCCAAATAAAAAATATATACATAATTTTTATTGTTATAATAAATGAAAACAAACAAATAAAAATAATATTAAAATAACAACAACTACTACTACTAATAATAATCAATTAATGAATAATAATAATAATCATCATCATCACCATAAAAATTATTAATAATAATAATAATAATAATAATACATTAATAAAATAACGTACAGTGCAATTACACTTCGAAGTACTTCAAGGAATACACTACTGGCATATTTAAATTAACTTGAACAAAAATGCTACACCCCAATGTGTTTTCGGTCTGAACACCCCACAAACCCTCAGCACTGTGTTTCTCACCACATACGGGGCCCCTGCAGACTCGTGAAGTGTGTGACGGCCCCTCACACTCCCGTCCTCCTGACGCTGGCGCCGTATCGTCCGGCTGAAGAACTGCTGTCCAGATCCGCAGGACGCTGAGCAAGAGCTCCACGCTGACCAGCTGCTCCACTCACAGTCCACTAAATGAAAACACACAGCATTCAGACTCTGCTCCTTTCACTTCCATTCATAAACACAGGTAAGAGTTCATTGCTCAGAAGTTGTTTCAGGAACATTCTGAAGTTTGTCTCAGATGTTTTAAAAATGGCCCTCAAGTCAATAGTTGCCATACAGTAAGAATATGAAGCTATAAAAATAATGTTTATGGGACCCTCTGTGTCTCTGCTGTGAGTGTATGAGGTCACATGACTCACCATCACATGACTCGTTAGTGCAGGTAAAGATCCCACCTTCACAGACACTGTAATTAAACATAAACACTTATTAATCTTTCCATGCTTGATGTTACAGCTTTCTCAGAAATGTTTTCCAAGACAAAAACATCCACCCCCAAAGTTTTTAAAATATATTCAGCATAAACTATACAAATACATAAATATATTTAGCATGAATAAATATTAAACAAACAAACAAATAAATAAATAAGCCTTACAGTATTACCTTACAGTAATGAGAATCAGTATTGTGAATCATGGTAAATAAATCAAATGTACAGGTGCATTTTGTTAATGATAAGTTATTTATTATAAAAATGTTTCAAAATAGGCTTAATTTTCTTATGGAAAAATACAGTTTATTTTTTTATTTTGATTTATGAGCATGTATATGAATCAAATATGCACATATTTTCATGTAATTCATGCACTTTACTTCAAAATGTCTAATTATGAATGGTTATTCTTGTATTTTATATTGTCAGTTGTTCCATCCAGAGCATCTGATTCTTTCAACAATGTCAGAGTGACTTTCTGAACATCTTGCCGATATTTTATGTCCAAAGAGAGGATGTGGATTTGACTTCACTACACTGAGACGCTCTTAGAAAAGCCTGATTGAGATCCTTGTGTCACTGAATATCAATCCAATAACCACAGCAGCTCTTTCTGTTAGAGATCATTTACACATGAAACACAAACCGTGCACAGAATGAATGTGAAGTACCATGAGTTGCAGGAGTCTGGAATGACGGTTCCTGCAGGAACTTCCTGTTCCTGGAGGTCCAGGGTGAGGTTTTGGGACGTCAGCGGGAGCGAGACCACAGAACAAGGACACTGGGATTGAGGAACACAGCTTCCGTTCAGCATCACCTGCAGATGGATGATGTGATTAATAACGTCCTCATATTCATGTGGGACTCGTACAGCCATCTGTGTCCAAATTACACTTCCAAAAATACAGAGCCATCAGGAGCAGAAATGAACATGGTACACTCCTCAAATCACACTGTTTACTGCAGTCTGGAATAACACACAAACTAGATTTATATGTTTTCAGAAGACAATGGGCTGTGTTTGCCTGTGCAGATGCTACCGTGTTGCTAGGGAGCTGTGGTGGTTGCCAGGGTGTTGCTATGGAGGTTTAGGAGAGGACGTTGGAATGTGGTTGTTAGGGTCTTCTGGAAATTTGCAAGGACGTTGCTATGGGGTTGCTAGGGTGTTCTAGGAAGCTGCCAGGGTGCTGCTGTAGAGTTGCTAGGCAGGTCTAGGTGAGAACGTTGCTATGGGATTGCTTGGGTGTTGTGGGAATCTGCAAGGACGTTGCTAGGGTGTTTAAGGACGCTGCTATGACGTTACTAAGGAGGTTTGTGCTAGAACGTCGCTATGGGGTTGCTAGGGTCTTCTGAGAATTTGCTAAAACGTTGCAATGGGGTTGCTAGGGTGTTGCTATAGAGTTGCTATGGAAGTTTTCTAGGAAGTTTTTACGACATTGTTATAGGGTTGCTAGGGTGATTCCATAGTGTTGCTATGGTGATTCCATAGTGTTTCTAGGGTGTTTTAGGAAGCTGCTAGGATATTGTTATGATGTTGCTAGGGTGTTCAGAATATTTTTAGCATGCTACTATCTGGTTTCAAGGGTGTTGCAAGGCAGTTTCTAGAGTGTTGCTAGGTGGTTTCTAGGCTGTTCTGTGTGGTTTCTAGAGTGTTGCAAGGCAGTTTTCTAGGGTGTTGTGCGTGGTTTCTAGAGTGTTGCTATGTGGTTTCTAGGGTATTGCTAGGCAGCTTCTAGGGTGTTGTGTGGGATTTCTAGTGTTTTACTAGGCAATTTCGAGTGTATTCTGTGCAGTTTCTAGGGTGCTGCTAGGCAATTTCTAGGGTGTTGTGTGTGGTTACTAGGGTGTTGCTAGGCGGTTTCTAGGGTGTTATGTGGGGTAACACAAACAGATTGACTCACGGCTCCAGGCGGGCAGCTGCACCCAGGACTGCAGGTCAGCGGCACACACTGATTTTGGGGCCACAGATCCTCACAACTGTACGGACAGGATCCTGCACAAGAGCTGAACACCTGACCAGCAGGACAATCTGACACAGAGAAAACCAAACCACCGTTACACACAGCATCCCGATTAGCATTCCATTTACACAGATGACAGATTATTATTTGTGGCTGAACTACAGTAGTTTAAACACGCATGATTTGTTGGTGCCGGTCTGATGGAGCCACTGCAGGCCCTTTCAGTGACTGGCTGCTGAAGTTCATTAACAGTAGTAATCAAATGAGTCAAGCTGCTTAAACGACTCTGGAGGGGAATCTGTTTAAGACACACTTCATTCCTCCTGAAGGCTTATCGCACTGTTTTAAATGAGTCTATCAACTCAAACTTTATTCTGTCTTATCATCTAAAACACAATTAATGAACAGTCTGCATGGCCGTCACACGCCGCATGATTCAGTTGAACTCCTAACAGATTCTTCTCCACATTCTCAGATGCTTTAATGCAAATCAGTGCCACTTTTAATATTTTGTGTATGCTTGTCTCGAACTGAAATTAGCATAAAATTGCACACAAGAGGACCAGTAAATTGCTGAAACTGTAATGTAGCTAAATGGAAGGTAATATTTTCTGTAAGAGCTTGTCTGTGCGTGTTTGTGTTAGAAAACACACACACACACACACACACCTGCTTATATTCAGCTAAACATCATTAAACCATAAATATATATATATATGTGTGTGTGTATTTTTGTACATTTTTACTTTTTACATTGTGTCGTTATTTAAATGACAATTAAGCACATTTACCCCTCATTTCATAAACAATTAAACTGCAAACAATGATGCAAATCAGTGCCACTTTTAATATTTTGTGTATGCTTGTCTCGAACTGAAATTAGCATAAAATTGCACACAAGAGGACCAGTAAATTGCTGAAACTGTAATGTAGCTAAATGGAAGGTAAATATTTTCTGTAAGAGCTTGTCTGTGCGTGTTTGTGTTAGAAAACACACACACACACACACACACACCTGCTTATATTCAGCTAAACATCATTAAACCATAAATATATATATATATGTGTGTGTGTATTTTTGTACATTTTTACTTTTTACATTGTGTCGTTATTTAAATGACAATTAAGCACATTTACCCCTCATTTCATAAACAATTAAACTGCAAACAATGACTATGTCATTTGTAAATTATATGCATAATAGTATGCATAATGCAAATTAAATTAATGTCCTGAAATGATGATTTTTTAAGCAGAATGAAAAAAGCATTTATTTGCATCCCAGCAATATGAATTTGTAAAGTAAATATTATTAATTTGAATGAAAATGTCACAATCAATATATCAATAAATAAATCTGAATAGTCCTAAAAATAAGCTTAAAGGTCCCCTGAAATGCGCAGCGTTACTCTATGTGTTGACGTCATTTTAACTGAAACAGGAAGACAGGGCGGGACATATCGAGTAGCCCCGCCCCTTTTTAAAATAGCCAATAGCGTTCGTTTATATCACAGCTTGGGCTAGAGCCGTTCAGAGCCGTTGAGCTCCGTAAAGCCGCAGGGTATGCCAGCCACAATCTCATCCACATTGCTATAAAATAAGCTTTGAATGCTTATATCTTCTAAATGCGAATTTTGTCACTGTTTTGGAACACACTGGCTTATAGATAACCTTAAGACTAACATACTGATACTAACACCCAGAAAACTTTAATTTTGATTTCATGGGGACTTTAATGCCAAATATAATTTCTTATTTTCCTTGTGATTTTCTTTGTATAGCAACACATACTTTTGCCTGAGTTATGAACATGTGCTGTCATGTTTTATGACAATATAAACTGAAATGACAGACTCTTTACAGGTATTATATGACCGTTTGAAGGGTTTTATAGGTGCACTATAACACATCATAAGTGTTTCTCCTTCACTGAAGTGTGTTTGAGTTTGTGTTTATCTGTCAGGCCTGTACTTCAGCTGGTTTTGTGTGTTTATGGATGTGTTAGCTGTACCGGGCAGGCAGCTGTTGGTGTTGCATGCGGTGTGTTGTTCCAGGGGTCCGGGGCAGCTCAGACCCCCAGGCTCTGGCTCCTGTAGGACCGTCTTCCTGCGCAGTGACACTCCTCCACCACAGGAGGCGCTGCAGTCAGTCCAGGCTGACCACTCGCTCACCACACAGCCGGCTAACAGATCGACAAAATCATATCGGCCTATATAATCTACACTTTACAAGATACAAGTCCATTAAAATACATGTCAAGCACAAATGAATATTCTGAATATACATATTCAGAATATTGGTTATTTTGGTAATTGGTTTTGTGGAAACCAATTTGTTTGGGTTTTTTGGAAGTGTTTTCTTTATTTTTGTAAAATTATATAAAAAAAAGAGACTTTTTTAATAAATTTACAAAAATAAAGAAAACACTTCCAAAAAACCCAAACTAATTGGTTTCCACAAAAACTTTTTTGTTGTTGTTATTGAAAAATTAATCTGTTGCTGTTAATTTGATAAACAGAAAATAACAATTACCAAAAATGTAAAAATAAATAAATAAATAAATAAATAACATAAAAAGTAAAATATCAAGCTATTTATTCAATAAAGCTACTTATATTTTCCCATTATAGAGAAAAAAACAAATTGAAAAACTGTGAATGTAACTTTTTATATAATTATTTATAAACAAATTACCAAAATGTTAAAATCTATGTAAAAAGTTGTTATGCAAATGAACTTTGCATGTATTGTGATATGAAATATGTGACAACATGTTTTTCATATCTGTTAAAATATTTTTATATTTCTATAAAATATCAAATTGTAAGAATATATATATATTGTGTGTGTGTATATACATATACAATTTTTTTATTACATTTTTGTATATATTTTGTGTAAAATATTTTGTAATTTGCATGTAGTGTTTTTAAATATTTTTATTATTATTTTTATGCAAATTAATTTGGCATGTTTTGTGACTTAAAATAGGTGCCAAAATCTAGTTTTTAAAAAAATATTTGTTAACATATTTTCATATTTCTATAAAATATCAAATAGTAGCTATATATAAACTAAAATTTGAATTAAAATATGTATTAATTTACATATTTGAATTTAAATGTGTAGATTAACGCTGCCCTGTTCTGTTGGCTGACCTGGACAGGGCAGCAGTGAGCAGCTTTCACTCTGGATGGAGTCGGCGCAGGTCGGTCCTCCGGTCGTGTGTTTGCAGGACCGTCTGCGTGTCCTCTGTCCCTCTGTCCCACACGACACCGAACACTCACCCCACGATCCCCACGGACCGTAGACCGGACACACGTGATCCGTACACACCAGAGAGCCATTTACACACACACTGCAAAGACAGAGGTTTGTGTCAAATGTGATGTTTGTGTGTATATGTATTCATGTAGATATGCAAGTACTTGCTAGAGCCACACTTTTTACAAAAACATCCTCACAAATGCAGTAAAACCTGCTAAAATCTGACTTGTGAGAACATTCTGAGGGCCACACTAAGGTTATTACTGGTAACTAAAACTAAAAATGTATAAATAAACAAATAACTTAATAAATAAATAACATTACAGTTAGTTGTCAAGGCATCATTTCTCATTTTCTTTTATAATTCTTGAAGTACAAAAATAACTAATACTGAAATAAAAATGAATAAGTACTAAATAGACATATTTTAAAAACAAAAGACAAAAACACATAACTAAACCACAAACATTTGAGATGAAAACAAAAAATGTTAAAGTCAAAAAAGTCAAAATATTAATAAAATCTGTAATAGTATATCAATGATACAAATAACATCGGTCCAAACTAGTAAAAATGGGATAATAATAATAATAATAAATAATGTCTTAAATATTTATATGCATCTCTGCAGTTCTGCTGATGTTTGAGTTAATATTAATATTAAAAGTTTTTAATAAAGTTAATATAAATTTTTTTTATTTAATAATATTTCAGAAATAATACACACATTAAATACAAAACATTGCAATTATGTAATTATAAATTATAAGTACAAAAATAACTAAAAATTAAATAATAATAAAAATAATAATAAGAAGAAGAATAAAAATATAGACCTTTTTAGACATAAGAATAAAAATGTAGACATATAAAAAAAACTCACTAAAACCTTTAACTGAAAACAAACAAACAAAAAAACAAAATAAACAAACAAAATAAATTAAAATATTAATAAAAACTATAATATTTTATCAATGATACTAAAATAACACTTGTCCAAACTAGTAAAAATTAGATCACAATAATAAATGTCAAATAATGTGCCAACTGTTTGTGTGCATTTGTGCAATTCTGTTATTGTTTAATGTTTCTTTACATTGATAAATCTATAATAGTATATCAATGATACAAATAACATTGGTCCAAACTAGTAAAAATGGGATCATAATAATAATAATAAATAATGTCTTAAATATTTATATGCATTTGTGCAGTTCTGTTGATGTTTAGAAAATAATAATAAAAAATTTAATGTAATAATATTTCAGAAATAATACACACGTTAAATAAAAAACATTGTAATTATGTAAATATAAATATAAGTACATGTACAAAAATGAAATAATAATAAAAAATATTAATAAGAATACAAATATAGACCTTTTTAGACATAAGAATAAAAATATAGACATATAAAAAAACTCACTAAAATGTTTAAATGGAAAAAAAAAAAAAGTTTAAATATTAATAAAAACTATAATAGTATATAAATGATACTAAAATAACACTTGTCCAAACTAGTAAAAATGAGATCACAATAATAAATGTTTGTGTGCATTTCTGCAATTCTGTTAATGTTTAATGTTTCTTTACCTTCAGCACAATATTTCAGAAAAACGTCCCCAGACATTAACAGAATCTGACACACCCTCCCATCTGGGACGTCCTTTAAGGTAAACCGGATCCATAAATAAATAAGCTCCTCTCACCAGGTGTTGCAGCTGAGGGTGACGTTCTCTCCGGGTCGGATCTCCAGCGTCCCGTTCTCCAGCGGAAGCCCACAGCGACACTCGTCCACCCGCACACACCCTCCGTCCTGCAGCAGCCGGCCGTCTGGACAGCGGCAGCCTGCGGCACAGAAACACGCTCACATTCCCGTTTCATGCGTATGTTTGTGGCAGAGGTCAGAGAAGCGCTGATACCTGGATGACAGGTGCCCTGCAGACACTGGACGTGATCCCACAGGTCAGCGCAGCTGCGGGGACACTGATTGGCGCAGGAGTCATCATAGACCCTCCCCCTGTCCTCACAATGCTCACCTATATCAAATACAGCCACTATATAAAAACCACATGAACTATATGCAGGTGCACACTAAATCAGTTACAATAATTACAAATTATAGTTACTGATTATACTTCGATAATATTTACAGGATGTCTATAATAAGTCTGTGTGTGTACCGGGACAGAGGCCAGTGTTGCAGCTCTGAGACTGCGTCTGTAGGTTCCTGCAGTGTGGTCCGGGGTCAGAGGTCAGAGGTCGGCGCTCTCTCTGCCGGTATCCTCCGCTGCAGGGGTCTCTACACACACTCCAGCCGCTCCATGAGCTCCAGTGGCACACATCTGAGCAGAGACACACAGACAGCACCACACTCAGCTTCTCTCACCATATTAATCAGGTCATGATGACACTGCAATCTACATTTCCTGGACCGGTCATATCATATTTCAGACTATTATAGTCTGATAGCTTTTATTTGTATTTTTTCAGTTTTTGTAATTTTGCTACAGGATTTTGTCATTAATATATATATATATATATACATATTTTTTTTATTTTTTTTTTTATTGCTATTCAGGTGTTATTTATTTTTTATTTCAGTTTAAGTCCAGTTTAAGTTTTTATTTATTTCCAGTTAGTAATTTTAGTGCTTCAACATTCTTTTTAGTTAGATGCCAAGGCAACCTTTTTTTGTTTATTCTATTTTATCAATTAACTAACAATGTTTTTAATAGTTTTAGTTAACAATTATTTTGAAAAACTCTTTTTATTTATTTTGAGAACACTGCTATTCATGTTAATTTATTTTCATTTAATTTCATTTCAATTTTAGTTTTCATTTTTATTTATTTCCAGTTAGTAATTTTAGTGCTTTAATAATTTTTTTCCCAGTTAGCTGCCAAGTCGACTCTAATTTTCTAATTTTTGTTTCTTCAAGTTTCTTGTTTGATTTATTTCACCTTAATATTAACAATTAACAAAAAATGTTTTTAACAGTTTAAATTTTAGCTAACAATTATTTTGAGTAATTCTGTTATGTGCTTTTAAGTGCTTTTGTCATTTTTATTACTATCATTTTTTTTTATATATATATTACTATTCAGGTTTAATTTATTTTTATTTTAGTTTTAGATCAGTTTTAGTTTTTTTTTTTTTTTTCTCAGTTATTTATTTTTATGCTTCAACAAACTATTTCAGTTAGTTGCCAAGGTGACTCTAATTTTCTAATTTCTGTTCAATTTTTGTATTAATTTTATTTCAGTTTTATTTCAATTAACAAAAAATTTTTTTTAATGGATTTTGTTTAAGTTAATGATTACAAACATCTATCATGTCAAGTAATTAATATTCATAAGCCGAGTTAAGTCATTGGACAGATGGCCTGCTATCCGGTGTATCTCTACAGTACTTGAGATGTGTTGTTGATAGTGTTTTAATATCAGTGCGGGTCGTCCGGTTCAGTACCCCCGACCCGGATCCGCTGCCCTTTGGCTTCTGCTTTGATGACAGTCAGACGTTTGAGAGTCTGATACAGGAAGCGTTTGATGATGATGTGTTACTATGGTAACCGTCTGCGGGCGACCCACCGGTGCAGATGTCAGACTGCGGGCAGATTCGCTCTTCCTCCAGCTCTTCATCACACTCTTCCTCTCTCCCGCTGACCGGCAGACCGGAGTCAAGGTCCAGACAGGCCCGGAAGCGCCGCTGGAGCGACACCAGCCCCGAAGCGTTCCCGTCGGAGGATGCTGGGATACACGGAGAGCAGGAGGTCCATTCTGACCACTCACTGACCATCACTGAGAGACAGAGAGACTGGGATTTATTCATGAACAGGCAGAAAAGCGTTATTAGATTTCAGATGATTTGATCTGCGTCTAAAATAAGGAACAATAGACGCTCATGGCTAAATATGGTTATACGGGTAAAAATAGAAGCGCTATACCTTTACATTCCCGTAAATCACACTGCAGAGAGCCGTCATGACAAAGACTGAAACACACACACAAATAAAGCATTATCAGAAGTCATTATAAATGTATAAATATATATATATTTAACTGGAGATACACTATTATTTTAGAATTTTATAATGAATTTATTTACATATAAAAAACATTTATTAATTTTATATTGTATTATAAAATATTAAAAAATGTGTATTAGGTTGTGGTCCTAAATAATTAATACAGTGTTACATATTTATTATATTATATAGAAATATAAAATAGGAAATACATAATAGTAGATACATATATAGTAGGAGTTTTTTTTAAATTTATGAATAATGTTTTATAAATAATTGTCTAAATATTTAACTATTAATATATATATATATATATATACTTGGAATTTTACAGATACTAATACATGTTTAACCATCTTTAACCAGCACTAGCTATTACATAACCTAGTGTTAGACTACTGAAACTTATTGTAAAGTGTCACCTTTGCTATAAAAATTTTAGTTTAAAACATACATTCATAAATTAATATTAAAAATAATTGTATAAATAATTACAGTATACATATAAATATATACTTATTAAATATATATTTTTTTTCCCAGAAATATTTTCAAAAAATAAAATATTTTACATAATAAATAAATAAATAAACAAATAAATAAATATTTTATGTAAAATATGTATTTTCAGAAATACATTATATTTTCAAGTCTGGAGCACAAACAACAACACACACTGAACATATAGCGCTAGAGGTTTGATTACATCACTAGAAGCTCTAGTTATAGAGATATTTGACTTAATAAACACCACTAATCAGAGTAAATCCATGCTGCTGTGATGTTTGAGACACTTGCGTTATCAAAGGCACATCATGATAACACTGTGATCTCACTCTCAGTGTGAAGAGCATCCGTGTCTCACCATGTTCTGCAGCCCACGGTCAGCAGCGCCCCCTGCGGGCCAGTGACGGCCACAGGTCTGTCTGAGCCCTGATGGAGGAGATGGACACAGCCACACTGATCCGGACGAACACATGATCCGTTCTGCTGCAGGAGACCCTGGAACACACAACACAGCAACTCGGAATCTTCATCTTAATCACTGAATTTAACTTTTCAAATAAATAAATAAATAAAAGAATACAAAATAAATAAATAAATAAAAATTACAATAATAATAATAATTATTATTATTATATTTGTATATTTATTATTTTTTATTTAAATATTTATTTTCTATTTTATTTTATTTGTTATTTATATATTTTTATTAAATTATTTATTTTTTTGCATTTTCCTGTTTTGGGAAATTCTCACTATTATGAAATTCTCTCATTATTAACACTGTACAATGAACAAATGTATTTTATTAACTAACGTTAACGCAGATTAATACTGCTGTAAAAATCTATATTGCACATTATCATTCTAATAGTAACAAATGAGAGCTCGTTGTAAAGAGTTACTGAAAAGCTTTATGTGAATTCGTGTGAAATGCAAGCAGTACAAACCTCCGCACAGAAGCAGCCGGGTGTGCAGTTCTGGGACGAACACGAGTGCGTTTGACCCGACAGATCACAGTGTTTCTCACATGGAGACCCACATTCAGAGAACAGGAAGGGTTTCTCACAATCTGACAGACACACAGATCAATATAAGAGTGAAATCAATTACATAATGAACAAACAAACAGCACAACCACTGAAATACTCAACGTATGTAAATAATCCTTTATTCCGCTCGCACAAAACATGCTATTACCATAAAAATATACATGAAAACCTCTGAGGAATTATTCTTGTGTCATGCAAATCTCACTTTTAAGTGTGCATGTTGTGCACTGTATATTATATGCATGGCCTTGTAGTGTTTGTGGTGTAAAAAGGTCATTTGATTCTGGTAATCACTCAGTAGCACACTATGTAAAATGGCATTAGACTCTGATCACCTGTGCAGCTGTCAGGTTTACAGGGCCGGCTCTGTCTCTCGAGATCAGAGCAGTGCTGCCCACCGCTGGCCGAGATGAGCGGCGCACGAAAGCGCTGCTGATACTGAGACACACAGGAGCAGTCGCTCCACGCACTCCATTCAGACACGGGACAGGCTGAACATGGGGAGCAGATGCACATTTATGGGTAAGTCACCACAGGTGAACAGAGGAAAACTAATCAATGTCATCCTACTTCCCTGGTTAATTAAAAACAGTACATTAAAGGGGTCATCGGATGCCCATTTTCCACAAGTTGATATCATTCTTTAGGGTCTTAATGAAAAGTCTGTAACATAGTTTGGTTAAAATTTCTCAATGGTAGTGTAAAAACACCTTTTTTTACTCTGTCAAACACAGCTCTTTTCAGAGCAAGCCGTTTTTGTAGAATTTCCCTTTAAATGTTAATGAGCTCTGCTGACCCCGCCCCTCTCTTCTGAGCTGCTCTCTGAGGGACTGTCTACTTTAGCCGCATTCATCGTGAAACTTGCTAATTAGCACATTATTAGGAAAGG
>NW_015626385.1:496008-503441 GCF_001515625.1 Sinocyclocheilus rhinocerous
CTAAGGTAAGACGCCAGTCCAGTCTGTGCTGAAACGCTACTGTCAATCAAACTATCGTGGGAGGGGCCTGTTTTTGTGACGTCACACAGACAGGCATCTGAGATCGGCTCGATTTGAGAAAGGGGTAAAGATTTTAGTAGATTAAAAAAAACACTGGGTTGATTTTTATCATTATAGGGTGGTTGTGTACACACACACACTGCCCACATTTCAGTTCAAACAACTTGTAAAAGTGCATGTAGCATCCGGTGACCCCTTTAAGACATTACATTTTGTACCAATTTGTTTCTCAAATGTTGTTTAAATATGAAAAATAATGCATTAAAAATGCATTCATTTGCATACATTTCTAGAACAGAAATCTAAACACTGGATAAAGCCGTTCAAAATTCAGCAACACTTTAGTATAGGGACCACTATCGACTAGTTGCTTATAATTGGCCTATTATTAACATATTGGCTGTTTCTAAAGCACATATTCTGCATGAGCATATTCTACATCCCTAATCCTAGCCAATACCTGAACTTTACCACCTTGCTAACTATTAATAAGCAGCAAATTAGTAGTTTGAGGCAAAAGTCATTGTTAATGGTTTGTGAATAGTGAGAATTGGACCCTAAAATAAAGTGACCCAAAATTCTTGTTTCATTTTTTTTGACATATTAAAAAGTTTTTCCGAGGAGGTTTTAGATTTCTCTTTTTATTACTCTTTAATTTAGAAAATACTGTCAGCACAGAAAAAAACACATTTGAACTTGTTTTTAGGAATAAAATGTTATATAAATCAGTATGAACAAACCCCTCTGTAAAAACCTTCAATTATAGATATGAATAAAACTGTAAAGTTTGGTGTATGTAAGTTTCAAGACTCTTGAGATGCAACACTCTTATGGATTGTAATAGATACAATGTAATAAAATAAACACTTAAATGTGTATTTTGGGTGATTTCTTTCCACTAGTCTGAAAGAAGACAAGTTAAGGAAGCAAAATGGTCCAAAATCTCAAAAACTGACCAGTGCATGAAAAACAATAGTTTTGCATGTAGCATCTTGCCTTAAAAGTTAAATCTCATTGGTAAAACATAAATATTCATTAAAAAAAATTACATACACATATTTGAGATATTTACATATATTTTACTGTAGATATGATATTTTTTCCCATTTCTCCTCTAGCTTGCTTCCTAATCTAGCTGTCTAATGAATCTGGTATTATATATTATGACTAGTGTTGGCTGTTTGATGAACTGGTTTCTGCTTTATTGTCGTTTACCTGGACAGGGTCTCTTATAACACAGCTGCGTCTCCTCTGCGTCCCTCTGGATGTCTGGAGGACACGCGGGATCTTCTGTCTCCTCACACACACACTGACGGCGTCTGGAGATCACGCCTGCGCCGCAGCTGCGCGAACAGGACGACCACGGGGACCAGGGGCAAAGGTCATCTGCAGGAAACAGAGGTCAAGAAAAAAATGCATCCAAATAGTTCTAGTTAATCACATAAAAGGACATATTAGATAGACAAATGCAATCATGTTGATTGTTTTGTATTAAAAACGGGAAAATGTCTGTCTAAGTACCAAGACAAGGTGCAGCGTGACAGTTCTGGGTGTCTCTCTCAGGTCCAGTGCAGTCGGTGCCGTTGTTTCGCGGTGGAGGGTTGATACAGGCGCGGGTGCGGATCTGTTTACCCTTCCCACACGTCACGGGACAGTCTGACCACACAGACCACGAGGTCCATCCACCGTCCACTAATACAACATGAAATCATTTATGTTTATGTGGAAATAAATAAATATTCTTGGTTCCTACAAGCCCATTTGATTTCTATGACATTTCCTGTTGTTTATAATCACAGTGATTTTTAAGAATATAACAGAAATTTACTCACAGAAAGTAATTTATAGCTGATTAAACATATAATACATTTCCATGACTTTTTAAAAATGTTTGTGTTATTTTCTATTACCTTTCTAGGCCTGAAAATGTATAAATTATACATTTTATTTTAAAATTTAAATTTTATTTATATTGAAATTAAATTTATGTTAATTTATATTATTATTTATATTAAATGTATATTATATTTATGTTATTGTTAACTAAAAATTTTAAAAGACATTTTCGGTTAGTGAAATCAGGCTGAAATAAAATAAAACAAATATTAGACAATCAATTTAAATGAAAATTGAAAAATGTTGCCTTGGCAATTAAATGAAATAAAATGAGTTTAAGTACTAAAAATACTAAAACTAAAACCAAATAAAAATAAATTAAAGCTAAAATAATAATAATAATAATGACAAAAGCACTTAACAAAATTACCAAAACATAAACAAAAATTTTAATTAAAACTGACAATAAGAAAAAAAGCAGATTCAAAGTAATAGTTATGACTATAATAGTACATAAATAATACTAAAATAACACTGAGGACAATTTCTAAATGATTACATTAACTTAAAATACATGAATACATTTTATAATAATATAATTTTTTTTAAATTTATTATATAAAATAAATACAGATTATCACACACACATATGTGACCCTGGAGCACAAAAGCAGTCTTAAGTCGCTGGGGTATATTTGTAGCAATAGCCAACAATACATTGTATGGGTCAAAATTATAGATTTTTCTTTTATGCCAAAAATCATTAGGATATTAAGTAAGTATCATGTTCCATGAAGATATTTTCAAAATTTCCTACCGTAAATATATCAAAACCTAATTTTTGATTAATGGAAAGCTTATTTATTCAACTTTGAGATGGTGTATAAATCTCTATTTCAAAAAAATTGACCCTTATGACTGGTTTTGTGGTCCAGGGTCACATATATTCTATATAATAAATTAACCTAAATTAACAATTATGCATACAAATATAAATAAATGAGAGAAGCTATAATGTATTTGAACTGTAAATGTTTATAAAATTACAGGCAGAACATACACACCTCGACAGTCTATATTTTGGCAATAGTCTCCTTCAGGGATGCAGGTGCTGAAAACACACAGAAAAGATAGAGTTTTTGCTGAACTTTGTAAAATATTGAATAAACATTATCCCTTTGAAGCCACTAAAATAGTCTTTTTGAAATAGTTCCCAGTGTCTCTCACCATTGCTTACATTCCCCTTCTAACCACGTGTCTCCGACAGACAGTTCCTGCTCATCATGGACACACAGCGGGGGACACACGCCGAGGTCACATGGTTTGTGCTGGACTTCCTCGAACAGGCAGTTTGCACCGTCACCCTCAGGAACCAGAGATCTGGAAAACAGAATAACATATTCACAAAATCCTGCATTAATGGAGCCTCCACAATGAATGCTGCGTGTGAATCCCACCTGAATCGAGTCCTCTGTCCAGGGCCGCAGGTGGAGCTGCAGGAGGCCCAGGTGGACCAGGAGCTCCAGGTGCAGCTGTGCTCTCCTGCGCAGCTGTGATTAGTGCAGGTGAGCCGCCCGTCTGCGCAGCTGCAGTTGTTGCAGTCCACCTGATGTGTGCTGCCTGCGGCCCAGCTCTGACCCAACGCATCCAGACAGTCACACTGCCACGTCTGAACACACACGCCATCCTGCTGCAACTGACCTACACACACACACACACCCAAACACACACGCATGCACGCACACACACACACACACACACACACACACACACAAACACCCAAACACATACACACGCACGCACATACGCGCACGCACGCATATACACATGCACACACACACACACACACAAACACACACACACACAAGCCATTTTTCATGCAGCCTTTTTATGCATCAAATCTCAAAAACGGTACTGTATACTGGCAGAAAATAATGGTTTGGAATGACACAAATATAATTAAATTTGCAGTTTTGGGGGAATCCCTTTAACCCTCAGAACACAAAATATTAATACTCATGAAGTATTTTCAAGTCTTTAGGAAGCCATTATAATTACCACTTTGTTTAGGCATAATATGCATTTGGGTATAATTTGGAAAAATGTTGCAAAATTGCAAATGCTGGGCATTTAGGGTTACAAAAATTCACCACTATTCTTTTGATACAGAAAGTTTTAATATGTACATTTGAAAAATCAGGGCATGTAAGTTTCTTCCTGTGACTAACTGAATATGAATAAAATAAATAAAATAATATGTCAAATAATGTTTTTTCTGTTGGCTGGCGCTATTTTGTGATTCAGTGTTGTTACCTAGAACTAAAACTATTAAAAATGATTTTGGGCAATTTAAATAAATCTGAAATAAATAAAACAAATATTAGATGAAAAACTTAAGCTTAAAAAAAGTAAACAACAATTAGAAAGGTTGCCTTAGCAACTAACTGAACTAAATAAGTCTAAGTTGCACTAAAACGACTAAAACCAAAGCTGAAATAAAGCTATGTAAAAATATTTAAAATAAACAAAACCTAATAAAAACGACAATAACAAAAATGACTAAAATTGAAAACATTCCAGTTTCACATTCAAAATATGAATAATTACTACAGTATACAAATAAAGCTAAAATAACATGCAACAGTTATATACAGATTTAATTGCTTTCTAGAAACATTGCAGCCCTGTGTCTGTGTCTCACCTCGCGGGCAGCGGCAGCCCGGCTGACACTCAGTGTTTCTCTGGCACTCGATGCCCTGCTGCAGATCTGAGCAGCGCTGAGGACACTCATTAGCACACGACACAAACTCCTGTCCCGCCGGACAGCCCTCATCATCTGAAAAACACACACACACTTCATACATTCTGATCCAGCTGAACACTATAAAACCTACTCTATCATATTTGACACACGGGCTTCTAAATGATCAACATGACCCATACATCATCTACTCCATGCTTTCTGTCGTCTGAATGATAGTTTAGAGTTTTTTAGTGTAATTGTACAAACGTCCTCCTTCAGCTGGAGCTTCTCGTGTCTTTCTGCTGTCAAATCTTGACTGATTTTTCTCAAGTAAAGGTCAGAATAACTGCAGTAATATTTCCAGATGAACACTTACTGGACTGAAGCAGCTCAGCTTTACTTGATTCTCCATCAATCATTTTCTAGAAAAATCTCAAATCTGATCCTCAGGATCTTTTGAGGAGCGTTTGTTTCCAGAAGCTTTACTTTCACTGTTCCTCAGCGGAGGAATGATCTTCACAAGCCTCCAGAACATCTCACATCTTCTGAGGAGCCTTTATTTCTTCATCTCTCAATCAGCACTGGATTGCATTGCATTATATGTTTGGATCATTTCAATCTCATCTTACTGAGACATATTATTGGAGATGCGGATTGATGACTGATATTTATATGATCTTATGTAAGTATCCGCTACACTGTTATAAATATCTCACCGACTTACATTACAAGCTATCAGAATTTCATCATACTTTTTGGCCATATAAATATCATCCTCTGCATTAAATTGCATATTTTTGCTCGTTTTGAGCTTCTGAATAAAACTGAGTTTTTTTTCCTTCATAATTACACTATATAAGGCTATATGAGCCATAAAAGTCTGATGGATCAAATATGATACACAACATAAAAACATGCAAACTTGTTTTTTACATTTTGTCTATAGGTTCAATAAATTGTTCAATTTAAGTAAAAAAAAAAAAAAAAATTATATATAATTTTTTTATTTTTTTAAAAATATTCAAAACAATATATTTTTTTAAATATTCAAAACATATTATTTATGTTTAAGCATGTTCCTGGTCTCATTGTGCATGATTCATCAGTTTATTATTTTAAAAAATTGTTTCTTTCTCCACCTCTGAGACAACAACTCTTGTGGACAATCAAAAGCAATATGAACCAATAATATAATATCCTGCTTTCATGACAGTATCAAATCAAATTACGTCTTAGTGAATCTTTCAGAATGTGTTGTGATGCTATTTTAGTATTGACTAAATCATTTTTAGTGCCATGCTGCCTGTGTTATTTCACTGCTGCTGCTGGTTCAGATGTGAGCTCGTACCGCAGGGTTTGGTGTTGCAGGGTTTGACCTGGTTCTTCTCTCCTGTGCATTTGCGGCCTCCGTTTTTGGGTGGAGGACTGGAGCAGGAGCGGGTCCTGATGGAGCGTCCACCGCCGCAGGCTTTATCACAGCGGGACCAAGAGCTCCAGCGAGACCAGCCTCCGTCCACTGAACACAACACAACACTCAACACATTACTGTCTAACCACTTGTGTTTATATATCCTATATATCCTATGCTATTATGCTTCTCAGATAAGTGTCCCTCTTGTTTTAAGTTTGTTAAATATTTTTACTCAGACAACAATAATAATAAAGAAAATGTTTTGTGATGTAAAACTAACAATAAACTGCAAAAAAAAAAAGTGATCTTTAAAAAAAATATACTTAAAAATAAATAATTATACAATGTAATAATTATTCAACAAAAATAAAATTAATACATAACAACAACAATAAAAATGAACATTTCTATATTTCTTTAATAATATGAATTTTTTTGTGCAAACTTTTTACAACGTAAAACTAACCTCTGTCGGAACTGTTACCACTGTAAAGACAGAACTTCTGAATTACTATTACAAGTAAGCAGTCTAAAAACGAATATAATCAAAAAAATTCTGCATTTTTCTATCAATAACATATTTTGGGCATGTACGTGGGCAGTCGGGTGTCTGGCAGTAGGCTGTGTCCAGCAGGGGCCCGTCACAGTCTCGGCCCCCGTGAGCAGGACTGGGCTGGTTACAGGTTCTGCTGCGAGTCTTCTGACCGAGACCCCCACAGCTGAGTGAACACGGGCCCCAGGGGCCCCAAGGAGACAGGCCTCCGTCGCGGGGACACGGAACCAGAGAGCAGTTCCACAGTCCATGTTCACACGAGCTTCAGAAGAGACACAGATATATTACTGACAAATAGAATATTGAAATGAGAAGAGAATGAGAAATGAAATGTCAATGAATTTTTCTGTTACCAGGAACTGCATTCATGCATCAGCTCCTCTCCAGACAGCAGCTCGGACCCCAGTGTGATGTTCTGGAGGTCAGGGGTCAGGTCAGGGGTCGCCGACACACTTTGTAAAGAGGTCAGGAAGTCAGTGTCCACCAGACATGGACATTCCTACAAACACACACAACAGCTTCTTAAAACGATTTCACTTACTTAACTATTTTATTACCACTGCAATGCAAACTAGGTCAAGAATAAAAACCAGTACTGTCAATTGATAAATGTTTTTATTTACTAATTAATTGCAAATTTTTAATTTAATCGCAATTAATCCCACCTAATATTAAAGTTTTTAAATATACTTTTATATTGCAATAATTTCACATTAAATCTTCAAATTAATGTACAAACAACATAAAGACAGTATATGTTTAATATTTGTTTAATGGCATCTTTTTTTACCAGTATCACTGATACCAATACTACTGATGTCTCTATAAAA
>NW_015626385.1:503493-509753 GCF_001515625.1 Sinocyclocheilus rhinocerous
CTCTTCACCTTTTCTGACCCACTTCAGCTCTTAAAGTCTCTATTAATGAACTGACGAGTTGAATCGGGTGTGTTAGATGAGTGAGACAGTGCTGGGCTGCTCTAGGACAGTTTTGAAAACCATTTCAGAGACATGTTCTTAAATGTGACTCATATATAACATATTACATGCATGCACAGTTTTAAGGCAGCTTTAATTGCCTTTTTGGTAACTTAATGGCTTAACTGACCACGACATTGCATGCACATAGTTTATTTCGCGCTTTGATTTGACATGGCATGCAACTGAAGATCGAACACAGTACTGTTTCCGCGCTCGTTTGACTCGCGCCTAGTGCTGAGGTGAAGCTGGAGCACGCATCTGAAACGTCTCCTGTTTGATGTGGTCGTATAGATGTTATGAGACTGAATAAATGCACTTCTTGTCAAGAGAAAAAGAGAAAGAAACAGCTGAGACCCTCCTCCACAGCTGACGGTGCAGGCTGACCACGCTGACCAGTCGAACCACGGACCAGAGTCTACAGGAGTCATCATACAGACAGAAAATACAGAGATTCTGCACTCTATATAGAGTATGTGGAAGGTGGCATCGGTCACACTGACTCACCTGTGCAGCTGTGTGTGTTGCAGGCTGTCTGCTGTCGGCCGGATCCCACACACTCTCTGCCGCCGCTCTGAGGGGCGGGGTTATCACACTCACGTGTCCGGATCTTAACCCCGCCTCCACACCGGGCGGAGCATTCCAACCAGGGAGCCCATTGGCCCCAGCTGCCGTCGACATGGCAACCAGGAACTGAGTCACACTGAAGGACACCTGCTTCACAGGTGCTGGAAAAAAGGATCGAAAAACATACAGACACAGAGATAAAGAAACAATTATATCTTTGTTTCGGTGTCTAGTGAGCTGCATTTCCTTACTTTTTTTTATTTTATATTTATGCCTCTGTAGACAGTATACAGCCCATTAAGGTGAGGGACAATGACTTCCTTAGTGTTTAATAAGCTCACTTTGACACTAAACAAATCGTGCAAAAAGAAGAAAAAGCCCACTGTACCAGTTTTGACAGTCAGTGCTGATGGTCTCTCCTGGAGCCACATGATGCCAGTCTGATGCTTCCGGCCTTGACCAGGAAACATTGCCTGTGTCTATTCCTGCGGAGACAGAAAGTGTTTTGCATGTCATTTCAGTGTGTAAAACTTCTATATAGTTCTCTATTTATTTAAGGGTTTGTTTTGGTGTAGTTTTAAAGTAATGTTATAATGTTAGTTTTATCATTAACTAACAAAAATTACATTAATTAATATAAATGAAATATTTAACAGAAATAAAACAGAATATAAAAAACTTAAAATTATTTTATTTCAGTTAGTTGTGAAGGCAAAATTTAAAATTTTCGCTTTGTGCTAAAACGACTGAAACTGAAATAAAAGTTGTCATATTTAACAAAATGTAACACAAAATAACTTAACTTTAATTTAAATTAACAAAAAACTAACAAAATCTAAAAACAAATTAAACATGAACAGAAACAAAATAATATATTTCTAATTTTTGTTTGGTTTAAGTTAAAGTACTAAAATGACTAAAACTAAAAGTTAAATAAAAATGAAAAGAGAAACAAAAACATAATTAAAAAAAAATTACAAATTACAAAACAGCACAAAATTACTAAAACTTTAACTTCGATTAAGTAAAAACTATAATTTTTGTTTGATGTTGTTTAAGTTAAAGTACTAAAATTACTAAAAAACTAAGATTGAAATAAATTATAAAAGAAATTAATTAATTACAAATAACAAAACTAAAACCAGAAATAATAAAAACAACAACTAAAACACACAACAAAATGACTTTAACCAAACTTTAACTAAAATTAATGAAAAAATAAAACAAAAAATATAAAAAAAAACATTAAATGAAATAAATTAAATATTAACAGAAATAAAATAGAATATAAAAAATTTAAACACACTACCAAATAACTAAAACTTAAAATATATATATATATAAAAAAAATCAAAATAAATAATAAACAATTATAGTAAAGTAACTACTAAAATAACACAGATTGAAAGAATATTTGTGTTGTGGCCGCAGCACTGAGCATCTCTTCTGAAGGTGTTCATACTGTACCTGCGCTGATGTTGTGATATTTACAGCGGCACAGCTCTCGGTCCACACACAGGCCGTCCTGCAGCAGCATGTCTCCTGGACACCCGCAGGTCGAGCTGCATCCCGGTGAATCCACACACTCCGTGTCTCCGTGCAGATCGGAGCAGAAGCGCGGACAGGGTTTCTCGCAGGGCCACTGCTCCTGTCCTCCTCCACAGTCTGCAGATGAGGATAGAAACACGATCACTACAGGAGTCTGGAATAGTTTGTGATGTTCATATGACTGTAGAATCAGCTGACCTGAGACACACAGGCCGTCCTGCAGCAGCATGTCTCCTGGACACCCGCAGGTCGAGCTGCATCCCGGTGAATCCACACACTCCGTGTCTCCGTGCAGATCGGAGCAAGAGCGCGGACAGGGCTTCCCGCAGGGCCACTGCTCCTGTCCTCCTCCACAGTCTGCAGATGAGGAGAGAAACACGATCACTACAGGAGTCTGGAATAGATTCTGATGTTCATATGACTGTAGAAAACACAGATTGAAAGACTATTTGTGTTGTGGCCGCAGCACTGAGCATCTCTTCTGAAGGTGTTCATACTGTACCTGCGCTGATGTTGTGATATTTACAGCGGCACAGCTCTCGGTCCACACACAGGCCGTCCTGCAGCAGCATGTCTCCTGGACACCCGCAGGTCGAGCTGCATCCCGGTGAATCCACACACTCCGTGTCTCCGTGCAGATCGGAGCAAGAGCGCGGACAGGGCTTCCCGCAGGGCCACTGCTCCTGTCCTCCTCCACAGTCTGCAGATGAGGAGAGAAACACGATCACTACAGGAGTCTGGAATAGTTTGTGATGTTCATATGACTGTAGAATCAGCTGACCTGAGCAGACGGTGATGTTATCATGACAGCCGCGGCTCTGCCGACTCTCTCCGAGGCAGGACAGACCGCCGAACCGCGCCGGAGGACTGTTACACTGCCTCTGTCTGACAGACACACCGGCACACGCGTCACAGTCCGACCACGAGCTCCAGGAGCCCCATGAGCCGTGGACTACACACACACACACACACACACACACACACACACACACACACACACACACACACACACACACACACACACACACACACACACACACACAGACACACACACACACACACACACACAGACAGACAGACACAGACACACACACACACACACACACACACACAGAGATCAGGGATGTTTCACTGCATTAGTATTGATGGCAAGTCATGAACTTTTAGATCATTTTTATAAAGTAAACTATGAGGGCTGTAAATAGATTAATCTCATGATCTTTTGCAGCTAACATCTAGAATTTGTTGAAATTGGGCCCTAAATACATAAAATGTAATGCTGAATCAAAACGTTCATGTCTTCACATCTACATCTCATCTGAGGATCTTTTCCATGAGGCTGAACATGTCATAGCATTCAGATCTTAACGCTTTAGATCTTTTGTTTAACAGTTTGCATACACACTACATTTTTTCAAACAAATCAATACTTTTATACAGAAAAGACACAGTAAATTTATCAAAAGTGACAGTAAAGACATTTATGTTACAAAAGATTAATGTTTCAAATAAATGCTGTTCATTTTAACCTTCTGTTCAAAGAATCCTGAAAAATAAATTGTCACAGTTTTCACAAAAATATCGGGCAGCACAACTGTTTTCAGCATTAATAATAATCAGAAATGTTTCTTGAGCAGCAAATCAGCATATTAGAATGATTTCTGAAGATCATGTGACACTGAAGACTGGAGTAATGATGCTGAAAATACAGCTGCGCATCACAGAAATAAATTATATTTTACAATATATTTACATAGACAGTTGCTTACATAACAGTTATTTTAAATTGTAATAATATTTCACAATATTACTATTTATATTGTATTATTGATCAAATAAATATATAAATAACAGAAAATTACTCCAATTAAAAATTCAACTACTATTAAATTTATAAATCACATTAAAAATATTTGTTTTATTTTTATCATAATTTCTGTATTATCAATTATTGTTTATAAAAACATATTTATATTTTATTATAATTTAGCTTTCATGTTGTTATTTTATTTATTTTAAAAAATGTTTACATATACATATGCTTTGACTTATTTTCAAATGGCATATTTGTCTATTTATCTATCTACTGATTTAACAATTTCTCAAATGATTTATCATACCGATTTCTCAAATGATTATATAAAAATGTGTCATTTCAAATGAGGTCAATACTTGAAGTAAACTGAATCTCATTAAACACATTAAGTCATTAAGTCAGCTGTTGTATTAGTCGCTGTATTCGTCTGGTTTGATGAATGTCTCACCGGGGCAGAAGGAGACGGATGGGCACGGCTGTCTCTGGATCTGGACTCCCAGTCCGGCGTGTTCCTCCTGCTGGTCTGGACACGCCGCTCCTCCTGATCTGGGTTCAGGACAGGCGCAGCTCCTGTAGCGGGACACCCACTCCATCCCACAGGTCTTTGAGCAGGGCATCCATTCGGACCACTGACACCAGCCTCCATCCACTGACACACACACGAACACACATCACAATCTGATAACCCATAGAGATGACTGAGATTATTATGGGCTGACGGGACAAACCTGGACACGGCTGTTCACCGCAGACGAGTCTCCCTCCCTCACAGGTGCTGGAATGTGACCAAACACGTATCAATCACATGATCTAAATCAAAGCAGACGTGTAATCTCTGCGGTGTCTCTGTGATTCTCACCAGTTGTTGCAGGAGTCTGGAGTCGGGACGGTCTCTCCGGGACGGACCCGTTGTCCTGTGTGCGGGTTCAGACAGGGACATGTGTCCCGCTCCACACACTCCGTCCCATTTGAGTCCAGAACTTTACCATCCGTGCAGTAACAGCCCGGCTCACAGCGCCACTCGCAGTACTGCACACACACACGCACGCGCACACACACACACACACACACACATCACACACACACACACACACACAACATCATTGTCATCTATCTATCTATCTATCTATCTATGAAATTTATTAACATATTTTATATGTATTTATATATTCAGATTAAATGCATTATTATTAAATGCATAATACAATTAATCATTAGTAATTAATTATTAAAATATATCAATATTTATATTTTTCAATTATTTTGCTCTTTCCATCTACAAAATATATTCATAAATTTATATATTTGTATTATATCTATAAATGTATATATTCATATTATTCTTAAATGCATAATAAAACTATCTATAAAATATATTAAAATATTTTATATGTACTATATATTCACATTATATGTATTATTCTTACATGCATATTAAAACAAATATTATTAATTGTTAAAAGAGAATAAAATATACATTCTGTTTTCAAAGATTTTATTCTATCTCTCTCTCTATAAAAGTTTTATAAAAATGTATTTATTTAGATATCATCATGTACACTGCAAAAAAATGCTTTTCTTAGTTAGATTTTTTGTCTTGTTTCCAGCCAAGATATCTAAAAATTCTTAAACCAAGATGGATTTTTCTAGACAAAGATAGACAATCAATCTATCTATCTATCTGTCTGTCTGTCTGTCTGTCTGTCTATCGTTCTATCGTAAAATATATTATTAGAAATATATTAACATATTTTATATTTACTTATTCATATTACATGTATTATTCTTAAATGCATAGTAAAATATTATTAATTGTTAAAAAACAATATATATTGTCTTTAATTATTTTATATTTATCTATAAAATATATTAGCATTTTATATGTATTTACAGTATATATTCATTTTATTATTAAATGCACAATGAAATTTCAATCTATCTATAAAATATATCAACACTTATTTACATATTCATATATGTATTATAATCTATCCATCCCTTCCTTTTACTTTCATATTACAAATACACTATAAAATACACAGATGTTTAACTTCATATGGCGTTTAATTCTTTTACTCACAGTGAGGTCGTCACATGATCGTGGACACGAGGGTCCGCAGGCGCTGAACACACTTCCTGGCACGTGTGAACATGATGACACTAGAGACAGAGTTCAGAGTTAACATCTAATATACATGTGAACACACACGCACACGCGCACACACACACA
>NW_015626385.1:510621-510992 GCF_001515625.1 Sinocyclocheilus rhinocerous
CTCACTCACTCACTCACACACACACACACACACACACACACACAGAAACACACACCTGGACAGTGGTGTGTGTTACACAGGATGACTTCCGTTCCCAGTCCTTCACAATAGTCTCCGTCTCCTCCTCTGACGGGCCGATCACAGTCCCGTCTGCGGCTCTTCACTCCTCCACCACACGACTTACTGCAGTCTGTCCAGGACGACCAGTCACTCCAGCCTCCGTCTCCTGCAGAGTTGTTTTTGGTTTTATTTATACTCTTATAGTTTTTGTTGCATCTGTGTGTGTGTGTATATATATATATATATATATATATGTATGTACAGTGGGTACGGAAAGTATTCAGACCCCCTTAAATTTTTCACTCTTTGTT